>NC_140937.1:102838052-102908052 GCF_014529385.1 Adiantum capillus-veneris
ACTGAAAACAATGAAAGTCTCCCTAACCCAACACAACACTAAGGGTTTCTTTTAGAAAGCCAAAAACCAAAACATAGACCAAACCCCTACGTTTCTTTTTCCCTTGATTTGTCACGATGTGAAATGAAAGGTAAGTTTTGATCATTCATTGAAAACAATGAAAGTCTCTATTATATTATACTAAGGGTTTCTTTTAGAAAGCCAAAAACCAAAACATAGACCAAACCCCTAAGTTTCTTTTTCCCTCGATTTGTCACGATGTGAAATGAAAGGTAAGTCTTCATCATTCATTGAAAACAATGAAAGTCTCCCTAACCCAACACAATACGAAGGGTTTCTTTTAGAAAGCCAAAAACCAAAATATAGACCAAACCCGTACATTCCTTTTTTACCTGATTTGATGAAAAGGGAGTATCATTTTGGGCATGCTAAAGGCCTTAGTGTCCATATGGATGAAAGTCGTTCAATTCTAGTTGTGAGATATGTGTCTTTAAGGAAAAAAACATCATATCTTTTCAAATATTATTTTTCAAAGCTGCATTTATGTTTTGCTGGATAACAAAGGAATAAACAGTGTATCCATAAGAGTTAATCCACGATGTGAAGTATTGATTTAATATTTGTTTTTTAATATTTAATTTATAAAGAGTCCTTTTATATATTTGAGGACCTTACAAAAACTTATTTCATTAAATTGTTTGATTACTTTCTATGTTTTTTTAATCTATTTTTTATAAATACATTGAAATTATTTTAATTTATTTTGGTTTCAAACGATAATGTGCAATGTGCACCTTTCACTTTATTCTTTTGATAAATTACCAAAATATCTCTCTAATTTGTGGAAATTCAAAAAATGTCTGTCAAGTTTTAATTTTTTTTAAATACTCTTGTATTTATTTTGGTTAAATTGTTCAATAATTTTTAATTCTTATTTCTTTTTGACAATCGAGATCCGTTTTTGGATGCTTAACATGTAATTTGTCACAAATTACCTCACAAAAAGGCAATTATGTCTAAAAATAATAAAGCAATTAATCTCCAAAGCCTACATAACCAACTCAAATTCTTGTGTTAGCATCTTATATTGATAGACAATCAATCTTCTTATGAAAAGCCATAAATTTTTCTATTTTTGGAGATATTTAAGCTCACGACCAAGGGTATATTGAAAATTTTTGAAATTTGAGAAGTATTTTGAGAAATTTCACAAATTAGAGAGATATTTGGTAAACCGTTTGTGATTATGTATGTATAATGGATAATATAATTTTATATTAAAACACAACAAAAATTCCATGTGATTCTAAGCACTCTTTGAAACCTACTCTCCATAAATCGCATCCTTCCCTTAACTTAGCAGGCCTTCGTGTTTCCTCACCTTGTTAATTCCGCTCTGTCTTTCGTTTTCAAAACACCTACTCTTTCGTCTTGGTTTTAAAAAAAAAATACTGAAAATTGTATTAAAAGGAGGAAAGAGAAAATACATGGCCTCAAAGGCTCAAAGGCATGCCCGTGCGAGATAGTGTGGATGGAGGCCGTCCCATGAGTCCTATCTTGATTTTGATATTGATTGGACCTACATTATAGCATTGAAAAACTTGTTTCATTGCAAACTTTTCAACGGGTCCTTGCATGACTTCCTTTTCACTTTTTGTTTTAGAATGCCATAAACGAGTTCTTCTCTCACCTGAGTCTGTATGGAATGGAGCTTCTCCCAGTCGATGCCGTAGTCCGCACCTTATTAGAGCTGCACTATTCTGAATGGCTTCTTCTCATTGCCATCTCTATAACCTCTGTGGTCCTTCTTCGAAAGACAGTTATAGTACACTGGCCGCCCGGACCTCTAGCCTGGCCCATCGTCGGCCACCTGCACCTTCTAGACCAGCTTCCTCATCATTCCGTCTGCAAGCTCGCCCAAACCTATGGCCCCTTGATGGGCCTCCGCTTGGGGGGCGTTCCCGTCATTGTAGCATCCTCGCCACTAATGGAAAGAGAGATCTTGAAGACCTACGATGCCGCCTTGGCCTATCGCCCTCGCACTGCTGTAACCTTACACTTGTGCTTTGACAGTAGCGATGTGGCTTTTGCACCAGTTGGTCCCTATTGGAAGTTTCTCCGCCAAGTGTATGCGACCGAGCTCTTCAGCCCCAATAAGATGGAATCTTTCAGGCATGTGAGGGAGGGGGAGGTGCGGGGGCTCATGCAGGCGGTTCTACGGCGCGGTGGGGAACGCGGGTGCTTGGTAGAGGTGCGGGGGAGCCTGGTGACGGCGTCGAATAACATAAACTGCATGATGGTGATGGGGAAGAAGCTCGATGATATGATCAGTGGAGTCGCATGGAATGAGGTGGGCAGCTTGCATAGCCTTATAGAGGATCTGATGCATCTGATGGGCGTTTTCTACTTGGGAGACTATGTTCCTTGGCTTGCCTGGCTGGACTCCCATGGCTACTTGAAGCGCATGAAGGCCACCGCTCAACGAACCCGAGCTTTGCTCCAGTGCGTGATAGACGAGAGACGACAATAGCATAAGAATGAAGGTGTGGATGATGAAGAGATTAAGGAGCCTCGTGACTTGCTGGATGTTCTATTGGCTGCCTCTCGCACCAACGTAAATAACAAGGACGTTCCCATGACTGACCCACACATCATGGCCGCAATCTTGGTACATTCTAGCCTTCTCTCCTTAAGGTTTTTGGTTTCTCTGATGGATTCATTGCTCTGTATTGGTCAAATGATTCCAGAGATTTTGTATGATTTGTGCATTGATATATAGAATGGAGCATTTATGTGAGAGGAAGTGAGACCAACTTCACAAAGTACTAGTACGGCCGGTCGCCTCTCTCTCTCCCCCTCTCTCTCCTCTTTATTGTGTGCAAAGGGGTTTTTTTTAGTTTTGGACTTTAGCTTTCAGATCGCAGATTGTGACACGTGTAAAGGGCTCCCCCCCTTCTGCCATATCATGTTAGTAGATTAAAACAAATGATAAAATCATGAGGCCTACCAGTGACAATTATTGTGCCATGACATACAAAGTGAGCAACATGGAGATGCTTCAAGTCAAGGGCCTCTCATATACTCCAAATCAAAAAACACCAACAAAGGCAACATTCAATTGCTTCCTACTGTTCTTGTTTTTGTGAAGATTAAAGTAGATGTAGCCCAAGTTGTGACCTAGTTAATCTCTTTCATTCAAGGCTAGCTCTTAGTCTACTAATCTCGTCCCTTTCCAAGGTGGTTCCTCGTCTATTACAGTACATCTTGTTCCTAGCCTTGCATGGTACATCCTCGTCGACACACAAAAGAGGGAGTATGTAAAACATGAGCATTTACTGTTGCTAGCTAGACTACGATAACTCGATTGGCTTTGTGGTGGGAATCGTGCTAGTGATGAGCACCAAACTTATCCCAGATCAGTAAACAAATGAGTGAGAGAGAGAGAGAGAGAGAGAGAGAGAGAGAGAGAGAGAGAGAGAGAGAGAGAGAATGTTAGTTTGTGACAATTGCTAAACAAAGCTTCTTGCAACTAGCTGCCATTAAGCCTCTTCAATCACTGCAACCTCTTATAAGCACCCCCATCTTCACAAGACTTCATGCATGTATTTAGTGTCCCTCATGTTTAAGCCTAGCAAGAAAGAAAACATAACTTTTGCACACGCTTGGTCAAGCCAACCTTAGGCTCGAAAGAATTATCTCTGAAATGCAAAAGAACTCTAAGAGCCAGCTCCTCTTTCATCAAGTTGGGACATGGATGCTACCGTTGTGAGACACATGCAACAGAGACTTTATGACACGAAGAGCGAAGAGCATGCACCACAAGAAGCACAACACCACCACCTGCAGTTCAACTTTCCGCACTAGACTTGATAGAGAAGAGGACATGAAATTGTCGGGTACCACCGATCGAGCTGCTTTGGAAGTTGAGAAGTATAGATATTAGGTCAAGAGAGCAGAACCTCAAAAATATTCAAAAGGTCAAGAATGCCATTGAATTAGTCAGTTAGGTCTGACATTAATACAAGAAGATTTAGAAATTTTCTCATGTAGGAAAACGGAGTCTTTCTCAGTGTTTTTCATACAATGTATAACATCATGAGCTTCTCGAGAGGCACCTCATACCTAGTTAGGTACGATTGGGGGAAGGGGACCCCCGGCCCCCCCACCGAGCCGGCGGTCCCCTGCCCCCAATCGTACCTAGCTAGGTATGCGACGCCTCTCTCACAGAAGCTCATGATGTTGAGGTAAGTCACCATGTGGGAAATATTGTGAGAATTTGTCCAAAACTTCTTGTGATTAAGACTAGATTGCACACGCAATTTTTCAACAATATAAAAATACCATCCTACCTAGTGCCCGGAATTAGAAGACAATGGTTGATTTCATGAACGCTACAACTCATGGCAGCAGCAGCAATTACATGGACTAGACTCAATGCATGGTTAATAATTGGTGAGGGACCAGGGTGGATCGCTAGCTAACTAGCTGCAAATTTCTACGACACTAGCATCAAAACCGACTAGAGGTGATGAATTGCAAATTGTACACATCGCTTGGGACTCTAAGCGATGTGTACTGTATACAGTGGGTACATTCACAAGAAGATTTAGAAATTTTCTCATGTAGGAAAACAAAGTCTTTTCCGGTGTTTTTCATACAATGCATAACATCATGAGCTTCTGCTCGAGAGGCACCGCATACCTAGCTAGGTACGATTGCGGGCAAGGGACTGTTGGCCCGGTGGGGGGTCGGCGTTCCCCTGTCCCCAATCGTACCTAGCTAGGTATGCGGTGCCTCCCTCACAGAAGCTCGGGCCGGCGGTCCGCTACCTCCAATCGTACCTAGCTAGGTATGCGGTGCCTCCCTCACAGAAGCTCATGATGTTGAGGTAAGTCACAATGTGGGAATTATTGTGAGAATTTGTCCAAAACTTCTTGTGATTGATGTGCTCCTCAAATTATGAATTTTCCTACGTAGGCGCCAGCAGGAGAGGCGCGTACATAGTATTGCAAAAACTGGCTGCAGTGAACGCAAGGCTTCAATCACGACCTCTCTCATTATCCATTAGTCATCACTGATCACCAACAAAGGCTGTGCACTATGCAGCACGTGTGACCTCTCCTGATCTCTAGGCTTCCGGCCTTTGAGTCTATTCTCTCTCTTCTCTTCGAACGACTTTCCATGCACCAAAGGTTGGAAGTTGGGAGCTTGGCTGGGACCATTGCAATATGGCTCTGGTGGGATACAGTAGGGATGGGTGACATCTGGATGAGAAAGAGAGAGAGAGAGAGGGAGAGAGGATTGATTGCATATGGAAACACTGCGACTCTGCGAGAAGGCGGAAGCAGAAAAAAAACCTTCTCGAGGAGCTGGAGCCTGGACCAGTGGACTGTGAGGTTGTGACTGCTGGCTACGGCAGTGCTGCGTGTGATGAGAGAAATGATGTGATCGGCATCGGGGCACCCGGCCACTTGCAAGCAACCATTTAGTGCACTCCTGCTTACGTCGTACGGCAGCACTTGATTTTGACTCTAAAAAGGAAAGTCATAGTTTCACTAGAAGTTTTGAACAGATTCTCACAATAATTCTCACATTGTGACTTACC
Source organism: Adiantum capillus-veneris (assembly GCF_014529385.1). Taxonomy (NCBI): domain Eukaryota; kingdom Viridiplantae; phylum Streptophyta; class Polypodiopsida; order Polypodiales; family Pteridaceae; genus Adiantum; species Adiantum capillus-veneris. The sequence goes on from NC_140937.1 coordinate 102,843,658, forward strand.
TCAGCATCATGACCTAGGGACGATTGGGGGCAGAGGTCTCCTCAACGCTATCTCACACGAGCATGGGCTGGATGGGATCAATGGCACACACGTTTTTTTGGGGAACGCGAGTATCATGCGCAATTGATCTCCTAGCGCGTCCGAATTGACCAATTTGCTCGAATTTACTAAAGCTGACCCAAATTTACACAACGAGGGCATCATTAAAGAAACCTTTCTCCCATTGCTTTCAACAAGCACGCGCGGGTGAGGTGGTTAAGGTGATAGGCTTGCAAAGGTGGCGTTCGGGGTTCAAGTCCAGGGGATGAGAGGGGGAGGAGGGGGCGGGGGCGCCCGAATTTACAAGTTTTGGTGTGTCCGAATTTACCTGTTTTTTCGAATTTTGCGAAAGTCGCATCAGACGGCTCATATCACACCCGATCCCCGAAATGGGTGTGGGCCATTGATCCCATCCAGCCCATGTTCGTGCGAGATAGTGCTGAGGAGGAGGTCTCTTGCCCCCAATCGTACCTAGCTAGGTGTTTTTGGCCCTCTATTTGATGCACGCACACATATGTACACAGGGAGCTCAGTATGGGGGGAGTTGGGGAAGCCATGAGCGTCGAAATATAGGGAGGACGAACGGGAAACCCCCCCCCTCCCCCCCTCTCTCTCCCTCTCGCCATGATATGATGCAGGAAGGAGTAGTGATTCTCTCCTCCCTCTCTCTCTCTCTCTCACTCAAAATGGTTCGTGGTTCATAATTTTTTTTAAATTAAGGAGCACCAATAAAGAAGATCATAGTTTTTCTTCAAGCATAAAATCTTTCAGAAAATCTCATCATCATGTTAGTTTAATGAAATCAAGCAAACATTATCCACCATGAGAAATCATCATTGTCTTTAGACGGCGAACAATGAAAAAATTATAAATTAAAAAAAAAAACCCTCTCTTTTTGGCATGCCCAAAGGGCTAGGGTCATAGTGATGTGTTCTCTTTTTATAGTGAAAAATCTCATATGTATTTAAAAAAATAAAAGAAAGAATGAAAATGTTTGATTGGTGGTGCACTTCAACATTCAAGAAAGATTCATGAGTGTTAGTGGTTGGTTGTTGAAAAATGTGAAAGATTCAATGTGTATGAGTGGACTAAAAATATGAAACTATTTATGTATTTTTGGTCTATCCCAAAAAGGGTGAGGTCTTAATGATGCCCGATCCCCTTTCTGCAAGGATTATTTTTAAAAGAATATCCATTTTTTAAAATAATACCATGAAAGGCTTTGGGAATGTATTAGAGAAGAGACATTGTTACAAAATTTTGGGGGGAGATTACAAAACCAGTGAGATAGCCGAGGGGTGATACTGTTCGAGCGAAACATTTTGATCAAAATTACATAAGCTTTGATTGAGTGGTGGAAGTTAAAGATATTTATCACGTTTTCAGAGTGGGTAGGCTTCTTCATTGAATAAGGTACTCATTGAGTCGGAGTCATTAGAGAGGAAAGCGTCTCAAAGCACTGATGAATTTTTTTTCAGCAATGAAAGTTGTTTCAAAAGAAATAGAAGAGGAATCCCAAAGAACTCTCTCTCTCTCTCTCTCTCTCTCTCTCTCTCTCTCTATCCTGCTAATGGATAGATGACTCTTCATCTATGGTAACTACCTGGGGTACTTTTTACCCCTCGATACTATTGATAACACTGATATCTCTCCCTTTTGGAAATTTATCTTGCAAACTTCCAAGGGAAGAGCCTTTTTTCTCTAACTCTCTTTGCCTCTACACCCAAATAAGAATAATTGGGAATTCTATCGTGAAGTATCATTGGGCTTCTCGCAACCATGATAAAATATCTCTCTTGTTTTTTTCCCACATTGTATCTGGGTATCCATTGTAAAACAATCTGGCTATAGATATTCTACTGCCATAATTTATCACTAATTTCCACCTTAAAATCCTTGACAATCATAAGATGGCATAATGTCTCATATTTACTTAGGGTATGATTTCTCTCCGTATGGATTGAAAATACTATCACATAGGTACCCTGGTTAATGAGACTTTTTTTGAAATATCTCTTGTGTAGCACTGCTTGAGGTCGGGATTTTTGGACTTGGTACATTTTTCTAGGCATATGGCTCTTGTGGGGAGAGGTAAAGGTAATAATACGTGGGAATAGAGCCCATGGGGGGAATAACTAAAAATTTAAGGCGCCTATTGGGGCTCTAAGAGTATCACTATTTTTTTGGGCCATCATGCTTGCGTGACAGCGATACACGAGCCAATACAGGGAATGATCGCCGCCTGCTCCATTCTGGGGCTGTTGCAAGTGGCACCGCCGCATATCCTCTGACTTGGTGGGTGGATACTCAAGGGGTGCAGAGCCATCTACTATGGATCGGGCTCCACAGCCAATAACCTTATAAGGTGAGCTGCGGCTCACTTAGCTTCCATTCGGTTAAGGTTTTTTTCTTTATTATGTTGTGTGCATTCAAACGGGTGTGTGCTTCGTACTCTGCAAGCAATTTTGGTGATGGCTCCAAGCAAGAAAGCACAGGTCGACTCTACAGAGGTACTTATGCGGAATTTTTTTTGCATTGGTAAATAATCTTTAGGATAAGAAGGGTATGGCATATAGTTATTTGTTGATTACCGCAGAGAGTACTGTGTGGCGGTGCCATGTTGTACATGCTTGATGATTATGTGGAAATACTTACCTGGGATTGCTTGATGAAGTGGCTGTAAGGGTATATGTTGACTGAACTTACAAATGGTTGCATGCTTGCTATATATTGATAGAGAACTGGATGTGAATTTGAAATGATCGACTGGCTTCTTGCCGATCCTTTGTATAGGATACTCGAAGCTACTCTATGCTGGCCTTAGAGGTTGTCGGCTGACCATTTGTCTAACTACAAGAATAACAGATTTTTGATGCTCTTCTGAGTGATAGGTATGAGGTATTGCATGCTTTATAAAGTACTTACCTAAAGTTGACTGGTTAGTCTCTCTCTATAAAGGCTATATCTCCAAATCTGTAAGGTATTGGTCGGGGTTGTAGCATGTCTCTTGGTATCCAATTTAAGGTTTGGATTTGGAGAGGATAAGGTCTCCGGCTTTGGATCTGGTTTTCTCTATATTTGAGTTTATGGTCGGATTGACTTACCCTAACCCTTGGCGTGTATGGAAATGACATCTCTTTGTGCTTTGATCAAGTTACCTGGCTTTTTTTGCACTACTTTTTGACTGTTGTTTTTCTAGACCGACTGGGTTGCTGTAAAGTCACTACTAACAGGCTGTTTGGGATGAGTATGCTTAGACTCTTGGCACTATATGTTGGTGGCATATTGGATAGAGTGAGGGTATATGCTTGCGGATATTTTTGCTGCCGAGCAAGAGACAGTTGACTGTTTTTTGCACTATTATTTGACTGTTGTTTTTAGACCGACTGGATTGCTTGCTTATATATTTGATGCCGAGCAAGAGACAGTTGAGATGATTACACTTATGGTAATTTGAATTTCGGGTAATCATTATAGCGTAATGGAACCTGCAGGCAATCCAATATGCTTTTAAGGTGGTACTGACCATGTATCCATGGCATGGTGGGTTTAGTTCGGGTGTATTACTGGGAATGATGAAATAAAGGAAGGATCGGATCCTTGCCATGGTTTGATATAGGACAACTTATGCTATCGTATGTTGTCTTAGCCAATTTGCAGTTTGGGTTGCCTTTCTTTCTATGGATATTTTGCAGACACTTTTTCGGGTGCGGACTGTTGCATAGCTCACTCTATCTGTCAAGGAGTAAAGTGTGAAACAAAGAGTAGTTTCGGGCTGCTAGACTGCTCTTCCCTCTCAGTTTGAGGGGTCTGACATACCCTAAGTCTTAGCATTATCTGATAATGCTGAGTGGTGGGACTGAGTTTTAGTGTATGACTATGTGAGGTTCCTTGCCGATGATGGAAAGGTAAGCTTTCTATTGCTGGTCTTGACTGGTTTTTTTGCCAACTGTTTTTTGTGACTCTTGGCAGTATTTGGTAAATGGTATATTGGTAAGTGGACTGGCTAATTTGACTGATTTGCAGATGGATAAAAATGCTGCCTAGACAGCAAGACGAGTAAAAGTTCTACTTTTGGCTGACTTGGGTCTCGGATCTTGTACGACTGTATAAAGTTCCGTGAAGATCCTTGCCATGGATTGAGGTATGTAAAGGCAAGATACCCCTTGCTGGTCTTGACTATTTTTTTGCCGATAATTTTTTGCCAACTCCTGGCAGTATATGGTAGTGGTATATGGGAAAGGGTTACTGGACTTTTTCGACTGGATTACTGGTGAATTAAAATGCTACCTAGAGCAATTGGCTGCCTGTAAAAGGTTCTTATCATTACTGTGAATTTCATTTGAAATGGGGCTGTGGCTCAAAAGATTGTTAAAATTTATTTAAAATTAGGCTCTCTGAAATCTTTATGATGGTAAAAGTACTGGAAGAAAAAGACAGCCCTTGTCATTGACTATTTAAATCTGATTGATAACACTAAAATCTGACTACATATTAACATAAGAAACAATTGGAATAGCATGAACATTGTTCTGGGCTATAAAAACTTCACTTAAAAGAATGGAAGGAAAGAATTCAACTTGAACCAGAACTGAAAATTTGTTTTCAAATTCTAAACCTTTCCCTAATATGGCATGATTTTTTTCTCTTTTGGTACCTTGGTGACATGGATGACAACTAGGTCACCCCAGTTACCTGCAATGCTGTTTGGAAGCTAACGAATGGTTTGTTTTCTTACCGTGGATGCAGGTAAGGGTGTCCTTTCCTTGGCTGCTATTTGAGAGGATGAAATGCTGTATACTTTCTACTGTAACATTTATCAGGACCTTCTTTCCCTAATATGGCCTGACATTGGCATGTATTTTTTAGATATTCAGTCGAAAGGAATACATGATTATGGACTTTGACTGTAGACATTGGTTTTTGTAGTTCATCTCATGTGTTATGTATATTGTAAATAGATTAAACTCTCTCTCGTTAAGCACATGGGTGCCTTGGGTCTTAGATCCATGACACCAGAACCAAGTCTTCAGTACGTTTTCCTTAGGAAATACGGTTGGAAACTGGATTTTCTATGGAAGGGGGTATCCCACACAACCTTTATGACTTATGTATTGGTTGGTTTTAGGATGGAATACTTACCAGCTTCTTTTTTTAGATCTTACTAATATGGATGTTTTTTCACTTCAGATTGTCCATGTCTTGGCTGCTCTTGACCTTTCCACCCTTCCCTTTTCCCCGGCATCCTTGCTGGTGATTAAACTCATTCAGGACCCTTTGGCGGTTTCTTCATTAAACCAATTCTCAAAAGTTACAGAGCACCATGACTCTATAATGAATCTGCTAACCTTTAATGACTAGGTTCTAATCCTCGCCAATCCAGTGGCTGAGACGAAAGAAGGATTTCTTCACCTTCAGAAATTGGCTTCTAACCTTGCTGCTATTGAAGCAAGTCACAAATCTGATCTGCTTCTATTCTCGGCAAAAGGAGCCGACCTGTCTAATTTTATCAGGAAACTATGTGGCCTTGCTTCTTGTTTTGCCACTTCTAAATCTTTTGATCCTGCTAAGGCTCCCAAAAGCCTATTTTGTAGGGATGATGCTGCTATTGAAGCAGTTAAAAGCTTTCAGCAAGGACTCAGCTCGTCTAGTGAAACTTCTTTACTAGACATGGTCCCAAAAGTTTCAAAGTGTTTTCCCTTCTTACCTCCAAGACAAATTGCTATTGAAGGGATAGAGCTGGACCATCAGTTTTGGGAGCTACAAAACAAGGCTTTTGTGGCACCTATCTCGATCGAGACTTGGGTTTTTCTTGCAGCCTTACCTGCCTCAACTAGTGAAGATTGTCGGCTGGAAACCCTCAAAGGAGTTCAGTTCTTGGACAAAGGTGATGTCATCAAAGCACACTTTAGTATGCATTTCTTAGATTCAAGGAAATGTCCCATTTTATCTGGCATTTATGTCAGAACCAAGGGAACTATGAACTTTTATAAACAAAGCAGTGAATTCTATTCTGAATCCATTTGGAACATCTACCGCCCCTGCAAAGCTTTGGATGCAAAAGCTGATTGTGAGAGTAACATCCTTTGGTTTGATCATGCAATTTGGTTCCTCCTCAACCATCTGGAAGACCTCTTCCCATCACACACAGAAGAGCATTTTCTACCTATTATTTTTTCTTGGCTTGGAGATCAGGCTAGGGAGGCTGTGCGAGCCCAGATAGCTTACCTTCACTTTAGGAACTTCATGTATGAGTCTCTGAAAGAGTTAAAGTTAGATGCACCAAGTCATTTACTCTCTAATTTAAGTGATTCTAAAGGCATCAAACATATCCTATCCCTTTTTAAACCTTCACTGGATGCAGATGAGTCTCCTAACCTCAAAAGACCTATGTTAACAAGTTCTGCTTCGCACTCAATCACATCCTTTTTATCCCCTTCTTCTACACCAGTGTCCTCTGATGGAAGGAGTAAAGCTAGATCCTTTGTCAAGGGCAGGGGGAAGAATCTCCCAATCAAGAAAATGTTTTAACTCTTAAATTGTATTGCCCTTTTCAGATCAATCGGACCGCTTCTGGAAAGCTGTTTTTATGCAATGAAGAGAATCAAAAGAAGCGAATTGTTCACTGCCACTTCGCAAATCGTATTCTGGAATTGTTTACTTCAAAAAGTCTGATACAGTATGCTTTCTTACATATATTTAACAACACTGATAGAGTAGATGAACTAACCTTCGGTTGGACCTTTGATCCTCCCTTAATTTTTTTTTTCCACTGAATTTCTCACTTCAGGCAAAAAAACATCTTGTAAGTGCTCTATCTTTGGAAATTTTTGTTCTGACGTCCAAGTTTTGGGAAAACACGTATGCACTACGGATTTATCTCTTGTTGATTCTGGGGAAATCAGAAACCTATTATGTAAAGGCCTTAATCATATACCACTCCAACCACTAAATCCACACTTGGCATTTACCTCATTACTTACTTGCTTGACTTACATAGTCAAAATACTGAATTTAGACAGTCTACAACATGCTAGACTGGCTGATTCTTTATCTGCTCGCTTTCAAACGAGTGTTGAGTCAATTCCACGCTCTTGGATTAGTCGGGAAACAACATGGCTATCCCCTTCACTATCCGCTTTGATACATAAACTAAAAAACGATTGGTTTGTGGTAGGACTTGACAAAGCCCCACATATACCCACTATTGTCTGTAAACACTTAGCCATAATAATGACTCAGGCAAGGCTTAATGGACCGGAATTTTTTCTTTCGGAGATGAGTCCTGAAGAAGTCATTCGGTATTTAGATTCCTCAATGAGATACCTCAAATTGGATACTCGGAGTTCGAAACTACCGATACTTTTTCCCACTTACAAAAGTCACAAACATAAGTTTAGGTGGATTTCGGATGCCTCCAACTGTGTATCATGTTACATGACACCGATGTGGTCACAGCTTGCCTTAATCTTGTTCTCACGGACTTTAATAACATTTGTGAAGAAAAGTTTCTAATGATGAAGACCTTCACTGGACTAATGATTAATAAATTCTGGCTGGTGAAGAACTCTTCTGAGGTATTCATCAATCTGCCGCGAAACATTTTTTCAATATTTTCAGCTGATATAACACAATGTTTTCAACATTTCACTCTTTGGTCCTTCTGGGCTGCTCTTTGTTCTACAGCAGATAGGAAAATTGGTTTTCACAAGAGGAAATAGGATGGGACACCAAACTATCTCAGTGGTTAGAAGCCCGAGATGGGTAAAAAATATGCAAAAAAGACCACCGACCCATTATAATCTCCATAATCTAATGGAGGTAATTGAATGGTTATTTCATAATTGCTTTGTTATATTGGGTGAGCAATGTTTTCAACAAATCCATGGTATCCCGATGGGATTCTCATGTTCACCAGTCATGTGCAACATTTTTTGAGTATCAATGGATACTTAAACAACTAGAGATAACTAACCCGACCATTGATCTTACTCAATTTCAACACACTTATAGATATATGGATGATCTATTAAGCTTAAACAATCCCAGCTTTGCACAATGCTTACCGTTCATCTATCCTGATACTCTTAGAATTGAACCAACCTTTTTGGAGCACCTTATTATTGACAACAAAATTGTTGTTACTAAAACGGTTTTCTTAAATATGGAATTATCACTCAATTCTCCACTTACTAGGAGATATATCACTGAATATTCCTGCAAGAGGGACAAGCTACACCTAGGCTTGATTGAATTTGTCAAGAAAAAGAGTAATCGTCCACAAAAGATAGCTATAAAAACTTGTCTCGGCATGATTTATCTCATTATGTACTCATCCTCTGACTCTTTCATTGCGTTTCAGGCAATGTGTCATCTTATCAGGAAATTTGTAGCAAATGGGTTTGCTATGAATAAGATGGTTGCCACCATTAGGCATTTTCTAGAAAAAAACTCTTGGCCATTATGCTTAGCTAAAAAAGAAACAATCATTGAAATTCTGAAACTTGTTCACTAATACACTGGTTGTAGGGAAGGTCTCACCAACTGGTGTTGATCTTCCTCACCAGGCGATGGACCTCTCCCTGGGTAAGGGTGGGTCTCTCTCTCTCTCTCTCTCTCTCTCTCTCTCTCTCTCTCTCTCTCTCTCTCTCTCTCTCTCTTTATCCTGCTAATGGATAGATGACTCTTCATCTATGGTAACTACCTGGGGTACCTTTTACCCCTCGATACTATTGATAACACTGATATCTCTCCCTTTTGGAAATTTATCTTGCAAACTTCCAAGGGAAGATCCTTTTTTCTCTAACTCTCTTTCCCTCTACACCCAGATAGGAATAATTGGGAATTCTATCGTGAAGTATCATTGGGCTTCTCACAACCCTGATAAAATATCTCTCTTGTTTTTTTTCCCACATTGTATCTGGGTATCCATTGTAAAACAATCAGGCTATAGATATTCTACTACCATAATTTATCACTAATTTCCACCTTAAAATCCTTGACAATCATAAGATGGCATAATTTTATAATACCATGAAAGGCTTTAGGAATGTATTAGATAAGAGACATTGTTACAAAATTATGGGGGGAGATTACAAAACTAGTGAGATAGCCGAGGGGTGATACTGTTCGATCAAAACATTTTGATCAAAATTACATAGGCTTTGATTGAGTGGTGGAAGTTAAAGATATTTATCACATTTTCAGAGTGGGTAGGCTTCTTCATTGAATAAGGTACTCATTGAGTCGGAGTCATTAGAGAGGAAAGCGTCTCAAAGCACTGATGAATTTTTTTTTCAGCGATGAAAGTTGTTTCAAAAGAAAAAGAAGAGGAATCCCAAAGGACTCTTATGGTGCGCACATGGCGCCGTTCAGCCTTGAGTCCGATCAAAAAGAGGCTGCCACGCAAACCAGGCCCGCCACGCCCCTGTATTAACCAAACGGCTCTCCCACCGTCTTCAACGCAATGAACCCCCCCCCCCCCCCCCCCCCCCCCCCCCCTCACCACGTTCAAGCAAATGCAGGGATGTTCGTGTGGCAGGAAGAACGCTGCACTGAGTGCAGGTCTGCAAAAGCTGCAGGGGGCTGAGGTGGCGTTCACTGCATAACTCTGAACTTGCACGCAGTTTGTCAACAAGAAATAAGTAGCATCGACCGCAGCGTTCGGCAACACATGTGCGCAAGCAAGCAATCACTGAGCTGCGTTTATAACGCCACCGAACGCACCTCTGAACGCCTCATGTGCGCTTCACATCTCTCTCACTCTCTCTATCGATCTATGCCTGCATACACAAAATCTTTTGAGAGGAGTCTGTAGTGAAATGACGAAAAGCTCTGGCTAGAGGCGACGCTTCTCTCTCTCTCTCTCTCTCTCTCTCTCTCTCTCTCTCTCTCTCTCTCTCTCTCTCTCTCTCTCTCTCTCTCTCTCTCTCTCTCTCTCTCTCTCTCTCTCTCCCCCCCCCCCTGATCTAGGGCGTTTATGTTGGCTCAAGAGTTCAATGGGGTTTCTACATCTGCGTATGACGCTAACATGGGAAGGGGGACTCACGTTGAGATAGCTAGTTACGGGCAGAACGAGAAGGTAGTGGAGGTGGGTGTGGGAAATGAAGGAATCTAAGGAGAATTGTGAGCGTGGTGGACACTTAGAGCTTCTGCGACTCATGCGAGTTTGTTTTAGGAGGGTGGGGTTAGCTGCAAGAGGACAAGAAGACTCTCTCTCTCTCTCTCTCTCTCTCTCTCTCTCTCTCTCTCTCTCTCTCTCTCTCTCTCTCTCTCTCTCTCTCTCTCTCTCTCTCTCTCTCTCTCTCTCTCTCTCTCTCTCTCTCTCTGTGGTCCATCTTCCTTATTATCGACAACGCTCGTCATAAGCGCTTCCTGAGATGCCAATAGTCTAGGTTTCAAGGACGTTAGCCTGGCTATAGTAGAAGGATTCCAACTTGTGAAAGAGTTGAAATAGAGCTCCATTAGCCTCATCTCAATCGACAGCTGTGTGGCGAGGCTTGAATGTCTCTGTAGGATAGTGTTGTTGTGAAGGCCTTGAGGCTGCCAATCAGGGCCTATTGTACTTGACCACGATATTGCAGGTGGGGATTGAGGTTGGAAGGTTGGGTGCAAGCGGCAGAGGTGGGGGGGTATTGAAGTAATTTCTTTATCGTCTGAGACATATGTAAAGTAGCAGGATGAATGCGGCGGCAACCTTTGTAGAAATTCCACATTTTCAAAGAGTCAAACATAACGAGAAGAGCGATAATTCTGGACTCTCGTAGTCCAGAGGAAACTAGTGACAAAAGCGTCTGCCTTCGGTTTCTGGGTGCATAGTCTTGGTCGTTCTTCTTGTATACTTTTTTTACTGTATGAGGGGAGCGGCCGGGCATGTCCTACCCGACTCTGAAATAAAAACAAAACAAAAAAAACGAGAAGAGAGAGCGAGAGAGAGAGAGAGAGAGAGAGAGAGAGAGAGAGAGAGAGAGAGAGAGAGAGAGAGAGAGAGAGAGAGAGAGAGAGAGAGAGAGAGAGAGAGAGTCTACCTGATACGACAGGAGCACCATGTGCACCAGCTCTAGTCCCAAGGCCCCTGTCCAAAAATCTGTAGTCAGAAGACATTAATTTTCTAAACCCACCATCAGCCCTTTAATTTCATGGACACTGTGATTCACTCATAATCCGTACTAAATAAAAATCTATTAGTTCGGGTGATGATTGATCCCCCAGGGGCGAGCACGGCTTTCCCCTCTCTCGGACTAAGTCTTGCAACAAGCCCCATCTCCACCAATATACTATTTCCCTCCTGGCAATCCACCTCTCGCTCTTGTAACGTCTTCAAGGCTTCATAGGAGATGCGTCACTCGGCCGGTCTGTCTCTTTGAAGCAGTCTTTTACGAAGGTTCCGTACAGGGATGGAAGGAGGAGTGCTATATATAATACGAGAGAGAGAGAGAGAGAGAGAGAGAGAGAGAGAGAGAGAGAGAGAGAGAGAGAGAGAGAGAGAGAGAGAGAGAGAGAGAGAGAGAGAGAGAGAGACTATGCCTCTGTCACTGAGTTCTCTCTTTAATAAAAATATTAAACAAAGAATTTCGCTTGAACAAAACCTTGGCATATTCCACTCAAAAAACCAATTTTAGAAAATCATTCAAACATACTCCGTGCATATTGTCACTAGAACTAGAACTTTCTCCGTTGCGAGAAATACATGAGCGTTGGTCAAGACCTGGCAAGAGGTTTGGCGTTTACAAATTTGAACTACCAGCCACTTGCATAAATTTCGCTAGGGAGCTATAATCTCATGTGTGAGTGCATTTTTAGCATGGTTTGGCTCCTACAAGATGAACTTAATATTAAGGTGTTTTTGTGCGTTTCTAGAAGTTCATTTTTCATTGATAGCCAAGGAGCATCATCTCGCATAGCTTTGTTGTGCAAAATTGCAATGCAGATTGTGATCGTGAAACTTACCATCCATGATTTCTCCAATTGGAAGCCTTGGAGTCTCAAACGAATTGTTGCACCCTTTGATATCCACTCCCTGAAATTTCATGTCATGTGTATGCTTTGCATTTGGGTAGACGTTATGGAAGGTTATTTTCCTCAGAGAAGTACCACACAACTAATAAACTAGTTGATACCATGCATGATACTCCCATCAATGCATTTGGTGGAACACTCTTGAGGTAGTTGGAGTGCCATCTATTATTGCTACTTGGAATCAGCTCCGCGTGCCCATGGGGTCATGCTTATAGCCTGAAAACCTAGCAAGTTTCACTCTTAGTGATGCTGACTCTTACAGATCTTCATTGCCCATGTCTGTTGCCATGTTGCACAAGCTCAAATGATTCTAGCTATCGATGGCCTTCACAAGTCATAGCTAGCCATGGTGACCACATCTACAAGTTTTATTTTGTTTCCAATGCTGTGTGTGTGTGTGTGTGTGTGCGTGTGCGCGCGCGTGTGTGTTTCTATGCATTTCCAAGATTTGGGACTCCATGTTAAAGAAGTACAAGAGCAATCTCTTGCAACTACAAACAAGAGAGAGAGAGAGAGAGAGAGAGAGAGAGAGAGAGAGAGAGAGAGAGAGAGTTCCATGATTGGGGTAGTCGCTCAACTGATCAGTCTTACCTCAAGACTCTTTTTATGATGTTTCCGCTACGAGGAGAGAGTTCATTGCATAGGTATTGATTGCGAGGGCTCCAAAAATTTATAGAAGATGAGATACTCGTGAGATAGCAGAGTGTGATGTAGATGGGAGCTTTGCATACTCTTTGGAGAGAGCCTATTTTTTTGGTGTGGGTGCAAGTAAAGGTGGATCAAGAGGCAAAGAACATACATAGCCTTGCCCCTTATAAACTCTGCAACAAGGTGATCCTTAGCATCCATCAATAGGCCATCATCAAGCATGTCATCTTTGTTGGGGCACTTCATCACAATGGATTCCTATTTTCCTTGTTGAGATTTTGGCTTTATTGGTAGGCTTGCCATCTTGGTGTGACCTTTCTAAGTGGATCAAGAGATGGCAATGATTTATGTGTCCATTTCAGCTAGAGTTTTGACCAAATCTTTAATCAACTGAGAAACTAAAACATGCAACTCAAGAGAGCAAATTTATTTCTATTAACACAAATATCATTGATCTCTATGGTTCTAGCTACTGATTGTTCTTTACATTTTTTATAGTCCAACCTTTCCTAGTCTATCCCATTGTTTGTGAACCAAAACATCTACATGCAATCACAATTTGGTCACTTGGAAGATACTCTGCAGAGTGCGTCAGGGAGCATCATTCCTTCTTGACCATCATTGCTACTATTGAAACCTTTTTGTGATGTTGGCTTTCTTAAATAACTCTATCAGCTACAACGTTAAGAGAGAAGAAGAAGAAAATTTTGATGTCAGAGAGAGAGAGAGAGAGAGAGAGAGAGAGAGAGAGAGAGAGAGAGAGATATGGCTATTTTCTAGTGGAAAAATGAGCGTATGATGTCACATCAAACATGCCTTCTTTTGAAATGATTTGGTAATGACAAATCCCTGAATCTAATGAGATGTGATCATGTTTAGTTCCTTTTCCAAAGAACTCAATACCATGAAAGTTTCAATCTTAATCTATGTATTTTGACACTAACCCAAGAGGATTTGCTAACGTAATTAGCATCATCCTCTAGATAGCCGATAAGGAGCAAGATCGAAGGTGGTAGCTTCAAAGCTATGGCAACTATGTCATTTAGCTGGTTGGCATCATTGTCACACTGAACATGTCCCCATCATCACGTGTTCTTTCCAAACCCCCCTTAACGAACTTCCCATTGCATGCCTTTCCTTTCTAAACCTCCCCTTAAAATTTTGACAAACTCTCCTTAAAAAGCTAGGTTTCAAAATCAGTCACATATACTCTCTCATTATATGCAACTTGCACGATGATTTATCATTGCAGACGGGCCTCACGATTTTATCACTTGTTTCATTAGCAAAAAAAGGGAGGCATCACTAAAGCTTCACCCCTTTGGGACAGGCCAAAAAGCAAGCCAAATATCAAGTTTACTTCAACAAAAAATTTCACTCAAGCAGGCCAAGTATGAGGTTTACTTCAACAACAAATTTTCACTCACCATGAACAATTTAAATTTTTCTCTCTCGTGTTGTGCAACCTAAGTCACCTCATCCTTGCTTGCATCCAGGGTAGCTTGAGTGCATCTGCATCATCGGATGCTATGGCCAGAGTGAGAGAGGGAGATTAAGGAGAAGAAAGAAGGGGAAAATGAAGAGGCCTGAGTCTTGGCTTATCAAAAGCCTGTATGTAGGTAGGTAGAGAGAGAGAGAGAGAGAGAGAGAGAGAGAGGGTTGTCACCCCTTAGGACTAAGTAACACCCATATTTAAGAGGGGTGGGAGGGCAATGGGATCAATGGCGGAGAAGCTCACGTGCGAAAGTAGAGGAGATCGCAACCGCAACAGTCAAATCAAAAACTAAACCTGGACAACCTAGAAAATGCATGTTAACTTATAATATAATGTTGTAAAAATGGTTGTGGGTACACAATGCATGCGTGGGTGAGGTGGTTAACCTATGTGTCCCTAAACCCGGAGGGCTAGGTCTCGGGTTCAAATCGCCCAGCCGTGCCTCGTTTTTCTCGCTAGCCATGTTTAATACGCCTCGCCTTTTTGACGGCACGCCTTGTTTTTCCCGTTGGCCAGGTTTAGTGCGCCTCGAGATCCCGCCTTGCAGCCCCGACCGTTGATCCCATTACTCCACCCTGCATTTAATATGGGTGTCACTTAGTCTCAAGGGTCGTCACCTACGAAGATTGGACGATCGTGCACAATAAAAGAATACTCTCTCTACTCACTTGCGCAACTGTTTTGGCACTGCAAGCTCATCCTTGCTGTAACTGCTTTGTCCATGCAAGAATATTGGCCCTAGTTCCCTTTCAGCATCGAAAAGGTTTCAATTTTTCTATCGGATGTAGAGAAAGCATTAGAGAGGCTTATCAAATCCTCAATGTGTACATGGGCTGGAACTTGTGAGAAGCCCAACCTTGGCGCTCATTAGCAAAGAAGATGGACCTCAATTTTACACTTCCTTTGGAGGCAAGTGATTTTATACGGGTCTGGTTCCAGAACAAAAGTTGGCTGCTTGTCTTGCAAGTCCAAATAAAGACTTATCAGAGTCCCGTGCAATAGCTCGAGGAGAGTATAGCTAACGAGGACCACATGTTTGAAGCGTAGAGAGAGCCAATAAGAACAGGAAATGCGGGAGATGCCATGATAGTGCCATGATAGCTCTTCGCACTTCACATTGAAAAGGAGTTGGAAGTTTTTCTTGAGAGGGGAGGGGGGGCACCTAACCTGCTGGTGGATCCGGAACTCTGAAGCTCCTTTTGCTTCAATCACTGAGCGGCACCGTTCTATCATGTCTCTTTCGCTTGTTCTGTCGCAAAGCCTTATATTCGATTGTCTTACCAATGAGTACCTTTTAGCTATCTCAACACATTTTAAAAAATAACCTCTCGACCTGTTTCATTAGCAAAAAGGGAGGCATCACTAAGGCCTCCCCCCTTTTTGGGGCAGGCCAAAAACGAGTATATGTGAGTAGTATGTTGTTACGATTCTAGACTCATTTGTTGAGCAAGAATCTTAAGATATGCTATTTCACAAAGCATGCAATTTGATTTCACAGTTGAGAAAAAAAGAATTGGGTTAAAAAAAGGCGCATCCAGGTCAAGCATGAAGCGATGGACGGGTAGGTGGACACTCGACGTGGCGGTTTTCTGGTATGCAAAGAAGGCAACGTACGAGACGACATGTGATCGTTTTTTTTAAATAAAAGTGAGCACATGGTATATGAAGCAATTCACTACAAGAGGTCGCGCAGAAGTCGGCGCAGGTACCGACGAAATAGCGCTAAATTTTAAACTAAAAAGCGTTGAAATAAGCTTTGAAAGAGATGCCAGTATCGTAGCGTCGGTATAACTATCGGTGTGGGAGGCATCCGAATAGGCCTATAAATAGGTATCGAAATAATCAACGGAATAAGCACCGGTGTTAAAATGTTAAATTCCGACGCCTATTCCGTGACCCCTACCGACGGTGATACCGTAACCTGTAACGACGACCAAAACCTGCAATTTTTTTGGACAGAGAGGGCTGGGAACTAATACTGCATGTACAGTAGCAAAAGAAAACAACACTCTCTGCCCAAAAGAAGAGTGCACAAGCAACCGCACTCCACCTACAAGCTGACGCTAAAGAGCGAGTGTATGGCAATGAGCAAAATTGTAAGAATAACATAACTTGTTAACATGATTAAAACATGAGTCGGAAACTGTAAAACCATAAACATAACCTATGTGCCATACCATAACCAATACCATTACCATAACTTGCTTGTTATACCATAACCATAACCATCACACGATTGCTGTACCATCATAGAAAAACCATAACCATCACCTGAACCAAAACCATAACCATAACCATAACCATAACCTTGCACAACCATAACAATAACCATAACCATAGCACGATTGCTATACCATTAATCTCTCATCCTCTATGAAATTTGATGCACCAAAGATGTCTATCTCAATCTGTACTTCTGCATCTTCATCATCGAACTCTACTTCTTTGTCGCTCTCCGCATTAGCTTCACTATTTGACACCTCATCTCTAGGTTTAGACAATTGCTCAATGCAGACATCCACCTCAAAATCTAAACTTAAAGTTGAAGTCGGTCCTGCGCTTTGTTCATGAATCACCTCTTCGAGCTCAACATCCAATCCTTCACACACTTGCTTGCTACGTGGAGCAACTTGAACGACATAGAGCCAACAGGGTTTAGACAGATTATTCTCATCATTTTTTGTCCATAGTGGATCGTGTATGAACACAACTTGTTCACAATGCTGCGAAAGTACGAATGTATCCCGCACATCTGTCCACACCCGCCTAGAGTTCACTTGAATCAATCCACTCTTGTCTTTGCGCACAGTTGCATTAGGGCTACTGATAATAACTTTGAACCACTTGACATAAAAGATAAACATATCAAACTTTTTAAAGCCAATCTTCAAGATGTCTTGGATGTAGCCAAAGTATTCAAGCTGGCCTCTGTATTCTCATCCCTAGCACTACTCCTACTTTCTTGGACGAAGCTTGCCCTAACACCACTATCGAAAGTGACCCTTTGTTCGTCGATTCGTTGCACTCTGAAGTGCTTTCCATGCGACCACAAAGCTCCATATTTGTGATACTGCAGCCACAAAATTGAAACAGACTAAAAGTTATTAAAGAAAACTAATTTTCATGTACAGATCGAAAAGGAAGTTGTGAAATGTAGATGCCAATCGCAACCCCTTGACATCTCCTCTTCCTCTTCAGTAATCAACACTCCACTCCTCTTTGCCTCTGAGAGTGTCGCATCTAACCACTGCCTAGTTGGAAAGTCAAGCAATTTCTGAAGATGGTCTGGAAAAGGAAGGTTTCTAGTTGCACGGTTGCCCTTGAATTGAAGGCGATCTGTTAAACATTTTTACTTTCCCCTTCGTACCTCTCTAGCCACTTTTGCACGATGTCAGAGTTGAGAAGGCAAAATCTCATAACCTTTTCTCGCATTGTGATGTCCATCTTCATAACGATGCCTTGTCCCTGCGGGTCGTCCCCTGTCACCTTGATGTTGACCTCAGTAGTCCACATTCGGAGCATCTCTGGATCAATTGAGACAAAAAATTCACTGATGAGGACAAGAGACTCTTGTACAAGCCATCCTTCAGCCATGATGCCCTCGGGCGAGCCCTTTGACGAATAAACCCTTTAAAGTCTTCATAAATCTCTCTAAGAAGAACATCCACCTACTATGGACCACCCCAGCAATTGCAACTTCATCGACCACATGCACAAGTACATGCATTTGGATGGTAAGAATGTTTGTTGGAAAGTACTTCTCCACCATGCACACTGCTTCAATAGCATTAAAGCGTGCTGCATCGATGCTGTTTTCTCTTATCTCTTTTGAACTGATCCAGCATACCAACTCACAGATTTTGTAGATTGTTCTTCTAATATCATCTATCAAACAACCCTTTATGGAAATTGGTAAGATGAAATGTAAAAATTTGTGCCAATCGTGGGACTTAAGACCACTGAGATTGTCATCTCTCGTAAAAGCGGTTTTCACTACAACACTCTACGCGCTTTTCGACGCGTAGTATTTCATCGCGACATACCTTTCGACGCGCATAGTGGGCGTCGATATATGCGCCGATATGTACGTGGCAACACACGTGTCAATGTCCGTCGAATGTGCGTAGCAGTCACGTAACTCGATGAGTTACGTGGAAAAATGCTTTCCACGCGCATATCGACACATATATCGATTCATATATCGACGCTCAAAAAATTGGGAGAAAAAACCCCACCCGCGCAGGCGGTCATTTTTGCCTGCGCGCACAGATCTAGCCGCTGCGTCTCGGAAACCTATAGTGCAGGTATTGCTCCCCCTCTCCCCCCCTCCGCCCCCATCTCTCTCTCTCTCTCTCTCTCTATCCTACACCTACACACAACAATGTAGCTTGAGGGGGAGCTCTCTCTCTCTCTCTCTCTCTCTCTCTCTCTCTCTCTCTCTCTCCTACACCTACACACAACAATGTAGCTTGAGAGAGAGAGAGAGAGAGAGAGAGAGAGGAGAGAGAGAGAGAGAGAGAAGTAGAGAGAGAAAGAAATAGAGAATGAGAGAGAGAAATAGAGAGAGAGAGAGAGAGAGAGAGAGAGGGAAGTAGACACACACACACACACACACACACACACACACACACAGAAAGAGAAAGAGAAAGAGAAAGAGAGAGAGAGAGAGAGAGAGAGAGAGAGAGAGAGAGAGAGAGATAGTGAAATAGAGAGAGAATGAGAGATAGAGATAGGGAAAAACACAGAAATAGAGAGAGAGAGAGAGAGAGAGAGAGAGAGAGAGAGAGAGAGAGAGAGAGAGAGAGAGAGAGAGAGAGAGAGAGAGAGAGAGAAATAGATGGATAGTAGGGATAGAGTGAGAGAAATAGGGAGAGAAAGAGAGATAGAGATATAGAAAAAGAGAGAGAATTAGAGAATGAGAGAGAGAGAGAGAGAGAGAGAGAGAGAGAGAGAGAGAGAGAGAGAGAGAGAGAAATAGATGGATAGTAGGGATAGAGTGAGAGATAAATAGATGGATAATAGGGATAGAGAGAGAGCCAATGCAAAAAAGGCTTGAAAGGTACGAAGAAGAGAAAGAGAGATGCAATAAGGAGCAACACGATTTCAAGCGAAGCCGAACAATTAGAGGCTTACCCTTGCCAGACCATCTCACTCCTCTACCCGAATTCCCTACAATGGCATGGGTAGACAAGACAGTGAGAGCAGCTCGATAGATCGGAGAACCCATATCTCCAGAAGAGGAAGAGCTGGCTATTGGATGTGATTGGAGGTATCATAGATACATGACATTGTGGTCGCATGGAAATCATTTCAGGACACAACAAATTGACAACAGAAGAAACACGTTTGACAGTGGGGTAATTGTTAGTTTCATGCAAAAGAGCAGCGCCAATGCCAGAGACACGAACGAGAGCACTAGTGGAGAAGAGTATATCTTCATTCAAGACTCCCACAGGATGCATGCTATGTTTGAAACACTACAACACTCTATGCGCTTTTTGACGCGTAGTATTTTGACGCGGCATACCTTTCGACGCGCATTTTGATGCGCATAGCGAGCGTCAATATATGCGTCGATATGTAGATGGCAACACACGTGTCAATGTCCGTCGAAATGTGCGTATCAGCCACGTAACTCGACGAGTTACATGGTAAAATGCTTTCCACGTATATTTCCACGCGCGTATCAATGCATATATCGGTTCATATATCGACGCTCAAAAAATTGGGGGAAAAAACCCATCCGCGCGTAGACGGTCATTTTCGCTTACACGCATAGATCTAGCCCCTGATTCTTGGAAACCTGCAGTGTAGGTATTGTTCCCCCCCCCCCCCCCCCCCCCCCCCCCCCCCCTATCTCTCTCCCTCTCTCTCTCTCCCTCAAGCTACATTGTTGTGTGTGTATGTGTAGGGGGGAGGGAGAGAGAGAGAGAGAGAGAGAGAGAGAGAGAGAGAGAGAGAGGTGTGTGTAGGAAAGAGAGAGAGAGAGAAATGTGTGTGTGTGGGAAATTAGAGAGAGAGAGAGAGAGAGAGTGATATAGAGAGATGAAAGTAGAGAGAGAGTGATATATATATATATATATACATAGAGAGAGAGAAATAGGAAGATAAAGAGAGATAGAGATAGAGATAAAGAGAGAAATAGAGAGAGAGAGAGAGAGAGAGAGAGAGAGAGAGAGAGAGAGAGAGAGAGAGAGAGAGAGAGAGAGAGAGAGAGAGAGAGGAAAATAGAGAGAGAGAGAGAGAAACAGGGAGAGAAAGAGAGAGAGATAGAGAAAAAGAGAGAGAAATAGAGAAAGAGAGAGAGAGAGATAAATAGATTGATAGTAGAGATAGAGAGAGAGAGCCAATGGAAAAATGGCTTGAAAGGTACGAAGAAGAGAAAGAGAGACGCAATAAGGAGCGATACGATTTCAAGAGAAGTCGAAAGACTAGAGGCTTACTCTTGTCAGACCATCTCGTTCCTCTACCTGAATTCCCTACAATGGCATGGTTGGACAAGACAGTGAGAGCAGCTCGACAGATTGGAGAACCCATATCTCTAGAAGAGGAAGAGGTGGCTATTGGATGTGACTGGAGATATCATAGATACATGGCATTTGTGGTCGCATGGAAATCATTTCAGGACACAACAAATTGACAGCAGAAGAAACACATTTGACAGTGGAGTAATGGTTAGTTTCATGCAAAAGAGTAGGGCCAATGCCAGAGACACGAACGAGAGCACTAGCAACCAGGATTACTATGGTCTGGTGTCAGATATCTTGAAAGTCAGCTTCAGACGGTTTGAGATGTTTTTGTTGGATGTGAAGTGGTTCAAGGTGATTACTTCTGGTCGCAATGCAACGGTACGGAGAGATGGAAACAAGCTTGTGCAGATAGATTCTACAAAGGTTTGGATAGATGCAAGCGACATGTTTGCGCTCCCCAAACATTACGAGCAAGTGATTTTTGTACCGGATCCTCGAGAGCCACAATGGTGGTTTGTAGTTTAAGTTGCTCCAAGAAATAAACAAGTATTTGAAGGGCAAGAGTTCCTTGAGGAAAGTCGGCCAGACGACACAGATACTACTGTGACATTAGATGAGATGGACGAAGATATAGCAGAGGAAGCTGATAGATATACGAGGGATGACGCAGACAAAGCAAATATGACACTTGTATATGAAGATGCAATGGATGAAGACAATCCGTCAGAACGAGCTGGGGCAGAGTTATGTCTGCAATTAGAGATAGATTATGATACGGTACAAGATCTTATCGATGATGCCTCACTAGTCGAGACCTGTAAGTGTTTGTGTGAAGACATTGATTTACAATTAAACTCTTTTTTAATTTAAACAAAGGTGTTCTGACGTTTTTTTTTACTTTCTTTGTGCAACACTTTAGTATGGCAGGCCAGTCGCCAGATTCCGGTTCTATGAGTGCGGATGCATTTATGGGCTTCATCACATCGATGACGTCCACTCAGATGGAACATGCGTCTCAGTATTAAATAGCCACAGGTACGGGTACCATGCCTCCGGGCTTGACACTCGAGGGTCCGACGCTTATGGGGGGGGATGCCTATGGGGAGGAACGCCTATGGGTACGACGCCTACGAGGTTTTCCATCATGGTCGCTTCGACACCTAGGGTGCGACAGAGACGGGTATGTCAACATCTCCACTTCACAGGCGCACTCACCGATCTTGGCAATCGTCAGGTGGAGGTGGTGGTTGCTATGGAGGAGGATCCACGGATGCTTCAACCCCTTCTCGCTCACGACCACCGTCCGACGCAGGCACACCTCTCGACACACCTCTTAGCACACCTTGGGGGACACACGATCCTAGTGCCTCCAAGGTCTATACTGTACGGCCATGTTGACATAGATAATGTCGGGACTGAGATGAGACAACGGGTTTGCCAGCTCGCAGAGGTGCAATTTTCTAGCACCATCATGACGTATTGGACTCATTAGGACCACGACAAAATCAATTATATAGTGGAGACCATTCTGAAAGAGTATCGGCCTCAGCAGAGGTTCCGAGGAGGTGTATCACAAATGTCCCTCTCTCTCTCTCTATTTTCCTCTCTCGATCTCTCTTTATCTATTTCCCTCTCTCTCTCTCTCTCTCTTTCTCTCTCTATTTCTCTATTTCCCTCTCTCCCTATCTATCTCTCTATTTATCTCTCTCTCTCTCTCTCTCTCTCTCTCTCTCTCTCTCTCTCTCTCTCTCTCTCATCTCCCACACACACATTTCTCTCTCTTTAATTTTCTACACACACACACACACACATCTCTCTCTCTCTCTGTCTCTCTCTCTCTCTCTCTCTCTCTCTCTCTCTCTCCTACACATACACACACAACAATGTAGCTTGAGAGAGAGAGAGAGAGAGAGAGAGAGAGAGAAATGGGGGGGGGGGGGGGGGGGGGGGGGGGGGGGGGGAGAGAGGGGGGGAACAATACCTACACTGCAGGTTTCCAAGAAGCAGGGGCTAGATCTGTCCGCGTAGGCAAAAATGACCGGCTGCGCGCGGGTGGGTTTTTTCCCCCCAATTTTTTGAGCGTCGATATATGAATCGATATATACGTTGATACGCGCGTGGAAATATACGTGGAAAGCATTTTTCCACGTAACTCGTCGAGTTATGTGGTTGCTATGCACATTTTGACGGACATTGATACGTGAGTTGCCACGTACATATCGACGCGTATATCGACGCTCGCTATGCGCGTCAAAAGGTATGATGCCTCGAAATACTACGCGTCGAAAATTACGTAGAGTGTTGTAGTGTTTCAAACATAGCATGCATCCTTTGAGAGTCTTGAATGAAGATATACTCTTCTTCACTTGTTGCTCTTCTGCGCGACTCAGAACCCATGGACCTTTTGGTATAGACCAATTTCCATTGGGTTTAAGTCTAGGCCACATCTTTGGCATTCAACCCACAGCCTGTAGTTCATCTCTTTGGGCCTTTCTCTCCCTTTTTCCAATGATGGTCTTCCAGATGATCTCCCCCACATTCTTGAAGATGTGCATTGGGTCGAGCAAATGATTAATCAACAGGTCACTCCAGTACGGGAGATCATGGAAAATAGAAAGTCTTTTCATTCCAGGTGGCATCCAATCTCCCCTTACCAGCCACATGTTTTTCCAATTGCTCGCTTTCAGTGGATGCATATCATGTTTTCATATGTTTGGTCCACGTAGCTCATGTCCTTCATGCAAAAATCTACCATGCTCCTCGTAAATTGTCTTGCTCAAATGCTCAGAGTGGCGGAAGCCAAGTCGAGGACCACATTTTGGACATGCATGATTGCCCGAGTAGCTCAAGCCTGAAACATCACATATTAATATTTAAAAGCGTTGACATAGCCATGAATCACGTGCGTGTGAGGGTTTTAAAGGCACTTACCTGAGCACTCACCGAACCTTGGCCAATCGTGCATGGTCCACATGAGAATTCCTTGCACATGTACATTCCGTCGTGCGATTGGTTGGGACGATCAACCACATCGATTCCTGTCCACAAGATTCATACTCTTCTATAAGTGGTGCTAGATAGACGTCCATGTTCTTTGCTTTGTACTTTCCAGGGACGATCAATGACAACAACAGATGGCCCTTCTTGATAGCGAGCCATGGTGAAAGATTATAAGTAACCAAACAAATAGGCCACGTGCTCCACGACGAACTCCATAATCCGAATGGGTTTACTCCGTCCATTCCCAGACCAAAGCGGATACATTGAGGCTCGTTCTTAAATGTATGCAAACTTTTCTCTATGTGCTTCCATGCACGAGAGTCAGTAGGTACCCGCATAACATCATCTGTCGATCTAGTATTTGAGTGACATGTCATCAAAGCGGCTGTGGACTTGCACCTAACATGCTCTTTATTCTTGGAATGATAGGAAAGTGTCGAAGGACCTTTGCTGGGATAAATTTTCCTTGTGTGTCCTCCCTGTACCTGTTTGATTCACAATTGGGGCACTGTTCCAGGTTTGCATACTCATTGCAAACAAGTATACATTCATTAGGACATGCATGTATTTTTTGATAATCCAAGCCCAAATGAATAAGAAGCTTTTTAGTGACTGGACGAGTAGGGGGCATGTGATTCCCTTCTGGCAAGATTTGCTCATTCAGCAACCTAACGTTACATGAACAAGTCAGCCCTTTGATCACTTTATATGAACTCTAATTTGCACTTTACCATGCTTAAGATAAATATGTTTACCTGAAAAGCTCTATGACTGAGGCGTCAGCAGACTGTAAATTAAGCATTGCCAATGCGGTACGGAGAACTGAGATTTTTGCACCAGTGTGGAGTGGCATGTGTGCAAGGCTTTGCATCATCTCGCCCTCCTCATCGTTGCTATCATGCCGTTGATATGAATGAGATGGCTGAGGTTGGTGCACAGTACTGCGTTCAATGTTGTCGCCTTCTATGCTGGAATCCATGTCAAAGAACGCGTCCAACATGTGCTCCATGTCTACTTCTTGAAATGCCGCTTCAGGTATTGGTTGGGAGGACTCAGTCGATGGTTGCTCGTTTGAAAATCTTCTTCTCTGGGATGAAGTTGGAGCTATATCTACTTGCGGACTTTGACCTTCAATCTCTATATCATGAGATTGATAACGCAGGTCTTGTACTTGCTCTATTGGAAAGAGACCGTGATTGCGTATGTGTTGGTCGCATATTTTTTGTTTTTGAAAGATCTGATGCTTGCAATGCGCATTAGGACACGCCATCCTATCGTCCATACTTTATCTACCAATGATGCAACAAATAATTAAAACATTCTAGTTGTTATAGCTACAAGCTTTAACAACCTCACATTCTCTAGCCAGACCCGATCCCCGCACACCTCGGTCTAGAGGTGCACGGAGATTAGGACCACAGGGTAATAATCTAGTCTTTATTGGTCAATGACTATATATTAAAGTTCTTGAAGTCTGTGTGCCTTTTTGAAGTTCGATTGCATTTTTTCAACTATTTTCTGCTAGCTCTAACAACCTCACATTCTCTAGCCAGGCCCGATCCCCTCACACCTCGGTCTAGAGGTGCACGGAGATTAGGACCACAGGGTAATAATCTCGTCTTTATTGGTCAATGACTATATATTTAGGTTTTTTAAGTCTGTGTGCACTTTTGAAGTCCGATTACGTTTTTTCTACTATTAATCTGACGCTAGCTTTAACGTAACCTATAATCTAACCTAACCTATAACATAACCCTAACCTAATTTAATGTAGCTTAACTTATAACCTAAACCTAACCTATAACCTATAACCTAACTTAACCGAAGTCAGTTTGCGTTTTTAGAAGTACACGAGTCATATTCGAAGTTCGATTGCGTTTTTTCTACTATTAATTTGACGATAGCTCTAACCAAACCTATAATCGTTATGCCTAACTTATAATCTAACCTAACATAAAACCTATACCTAGCTTAACTTAATGTATATAACCTAACTCATAACATCTACCTAACCTATGACCTAACCTAACCGAAGTCCGTTTGCGTTTTTAGAAGTATACGAGTCATCTTCGAAGTCCGATTACGTTGTTAGGAGTTTTTTGGAGCAAGGGATTGCGCATATGTACATACACATGCATGGTGCATCGAATAAAGAATTGTCCATTTTCCAAAGCCAGGTGGTTACGTGGGGCCCACATATGTACAGGTAGGACAACATGTACATAGTGCATCGATTTTCACTATTACTAGTACCAGTGTATTTTTTCTACAATAATGAGGATTTGGTAGCGCGTAAAACTTCTCGAGGAAGCTATCCACGGGCCGGCGACATGAGGTAAGCAGGTGCGTCAGATGGCATCTAGTGGCGTTAGGAGGCCGAACGGGGTCAATACTTGCACGCGGAGGAGTACAGACACGACGTGGGTGTTTTCTTGTGATACTTATGAATAAAGGTCATTATGAGGACCACTTTTCTGGGCTACTTCACGTGGTTGCGGGATACATTATTGGGAAAAACTCAGTGCCAGGTGTGCGGATGATGCAAAAAGGTGACAACTATGCACTGCGAGGTCAGTTTTTGGCCTGTTCAGGGTCAGTTTGAGGTCATCTAAAAGGCCAAGGGTGCCCAAATAATAAAGCTAAGTGTGGGAATTGAAAAAACAAAGAGAAGACCACAAAAACGTTGAGAAGAGAGGAGGAACAGTCGCAGGTGTGTTTTTGGGGTTTTTGGAGCTTGTTTTGACCGTAAACTGCTCATCCGAGGTCGGATTTGAGCACTTTGACGTTGTAGACTGGGGTTTTGGGCCATTCCGGACGCGATGGAGATGTCCATTTTTCCAAATTCTTCATTCTTTTTCTGCTGTTTTGGTTGTGTAAGTTTCTCCAATGAATGAAGCTTCTTCTCCAATTTGTGATTGTATCTGGCATATTTTACCCATATTGTGTGAGCTGTTTGCCCCATTGGTGTTGGCCCAAGCTCATTTGTATCTAAACATCAGAATTTCTCCTCTTTTGAGCTGAGGTTTTTGGGTGTGTGTGTGTGTGTGGAGTGGGCAAGTGGATAGTCTCTCTCCTCTCACTCCATCGGTGTGTTCCCTGCCTCGACCAGGTGGATTGTGTAAGCCGAGTGGTGCCCCATAGTGTGTGTGTGTGTGTGTATCTTCCCAAGAGTGTGTCGGGTCGTTATAGAAGCGTTCTGTGTGTTTCCATCCCGCTCACATTCTTTTGGCGCCCCCACGGAGGATCTTCTTCGAGTACCTTTTGCTTCGAGCTTCAAGCTTCGAGATTCGGGATTACAGGTTGCAGATTATAGGTTACACGTTACAGGGATAGGTAGAGGTACATGTGATTCACACAGGTACAGGTAGCTGGAGTTCAGTGATATATTGGCAAGTGGGAGTCACTTGCAGTTGCCGTGGGTATGCATCAGTTGGCGCCTGTTTGAGCGCATTGTCTGCTGGTATTGTACGTTACTTGTGGAAACTGCCATTGTACGCCTTTGTGGAGCCATATTTGGTTTTATTTGACAGTCCCAGCCATTTCTGAGACTTGGTCTGGAAGATAGTCATTTATGAGACTTGACTGTACGCGATTTGCATTTAGCCTTCGTGTGAGGGTCGATAGCGTGAGGTTTTATTGAGCTGGGAGATTCTCAAATGTGGAGATCCTTTCGGTGATACAGGTAGCTGGAGCACCCTTTTCGTGACCTCACCATAGGCTATGTACTAGTGATTCCTACTTGATGCTCGGGTTCTATTGTTGACAGTTTATGCATACATATACAGTCTATATTTTGGTTTCTCACTGCTCTACTTCTGGGGAAACTCTGTCAAAATTTTTTCAAGTTATGATGGCTGATTTTTTGGTCTTTTGAGCCATTTATGCTGTTATGCTACTGAAATTTTGGCAAAATCATAGGATAAGTCAGGTGTGCTTTCTTGGGAGCTTCATGGTTGGCTTTAATGGATGATCAAAATGGACCTCAATTCACTCAGAGAATCCAGATAAATGTTCATGTGTCCAGGAAGATTTTTTTCCAACAACGCATAGTCTTTATGTTCGGGCCAAGAAGATTACGAGAGATCCTGGAATGTCCTTTGCCTGTTGTAATTCCAATGATCAACTATGAAAACTCATTTGATGTGCATGTGTTTGTCCTTATCTAAAGTTGAGCTCCATCGAGGTTTCTGGGGATTGAGTCAGTCAAAAGTTGTGGGTTCTTGCACGTGTGTTTGAAGGGATTCTCAAAGCATAGTAGCTTGGGTAGACATGGCTTTCTCTTATCCAGAATTTCATGGAAGAAGTGGTGAAGATGCGGAAGACTTTCTGGAGCAAGTCGAGGTGGCATGCATAAGCAACAATATGTGTGATAAGGAGAAGATTTTGAGGCTATTTGGATTGCTTTTGAAAGATGAGGTCCGTGTTTGGTTCATGGATTTGGAAGCTAAAGAAGCAGTGGCTTCTTCTTATGGTTTGAGTCTTGACAAGTTTATAGAAGCTTTTTTAGAGCGTTTCCAAGTTTTTGAAGATGCAAATGCAGTATGGAATGAACTCAATGATCTTAAGCAAGGTTCTTGTCAAGGTGTTGATGCCTATATACAAGTTTTTATAGATTTATGGACTCGTTGGTGTGTTGCTCTTAAGGATGAGACCCCTCCTTGTTCATTGAAGAAAAGTTTTTTTGTTGATGGTTTGTCACCTTGGTTGCGGTTCGAGGTTGAGTTGAAGACGCCCCAGTCTTTTGAAGATGCGGTATGCATTGCAAAGCACAAGGAATGGAAGTTTAAGCGTCTTGAGGAACATGGTATCAGTACAAGATGCATGTGCAAAATGGATTTGACATGGAAGATGAAGTTAAGCCTAAGCAGGTGAAAAGTAGCCTATCCTATGATGTTTCTCATTTCTTCCCAAGGTCTATTGTGAAGCGTAAAGAGGTCTTGCAGGTTGACAGGTTTATGGAAGAGCCTAAAGAGGTGAGTAATGCTTTGGATACAGGATTGAAAAGTCTTGAAGAGGATGCATTGGCTACTTGTGTACCTTGTGATTCTGGGTGTGAGTGTGAGGTTGAGGTTATTGATGATGAGCACGTATCTTTGGATACTAGTTCCTTGGAAATTAGGGAAGAGGGCAAGGTTGAGAGCCATTTTGTGGGTTTGTTGGATGTGGAGCCTGTTTTGAAGCCATATTTTGATGTATGTGCAATGATTGAACCGATTTGTGAGCATGATTGTGCTTTAGAGAAGGGATCTGTATTCTTGGAGACTGATGAACCCATGCTAGAAGCTATGGATAGTGGTGATAGCCATGATTATGATGTGGATGAAGTTATGTGTGATGATGAGTATGATTATGATGATGAGAAGGGGTTTGGCATATATGAGTCCAATCTCAGCTATGTGGATGCCTATGCTAGGGATATGTGTGCTGTGGGGATATTTTTGTGCTTTGGATATCAACAAATTTACCTTCACACAATGCTTTTAGCTACTTGGGTGCATGATTTGCATGTTGTTGCTATGGCTGGTAAGCCAAGATGCCAGGTGATGAGTCACTTGAGTTGTCTCTATCGGTTGGGTTGAATGTGGCATGCAATATTTATGCTTTTGGAACTCCAGACAGGGCGAATCTGTTAGTTGGATATGCCTATGGTGCATTTTGGTTGATTGTTGACAAATTTAGGTGTGGTGTTATGATGCTTCTTGTGAATCAGGAAATATGCCTTTGGCCTTTTGATCCAGGTGGAATGAGCATCTACTAGTGCTGCTGCTAAGCATGAATGCTCTAGCAGGCTAGGGGTTGGGCAAATTATGTCAGGAGTTTTTTGGAGCAAGCGATTGTGCATATGTACATACACATGCATGGTGCATTGAATAAAGAATTGCCCATTTTCCAGAGCCAGGTGGTTACGTGGGGCCCACATATGTACAGGTAGGACAGCATGTACATAGTGCATCGATTTTCACTATTACCAGTACTAGTGTATTTTTTCTTAAATAATGAGGAGTTGGTAGCGTGTAAAACTTCTCGATGAAGCTATCCACAGGCCGACGACATGAGGTAAGCAGGTGCGTCAGATGGCATCTAGTGGCGTCAGGAGGCCGAACGGGGTCAATACTTGCACGCGGAGGAGTACAGACACGACGTGGGTGTTTTCTTATGATTCTTATGCAGAAAGGTCATCATGAGGACCGATTTTTGGGGATACTTCACGTGGTTGCGGGATGCATTATTGGGAAAAACTGAGTGCCAGGTGTGCGGATGATGCAAAAAGGTGACAACTATGCACTACGAGGTCAGTTTTTGGCCTGTTCGGGGTCTGTTTGAGGTCATCTAAAAGGCCAAGGGTGCCCAACTAATAAAGCTAAGTGTGGGAATTGAAAAAACAGAGAGAAGACCAGAAAAAACGTGGAGAAGAGAGGAGGAACAGCCGCAGGTGTGTTTTTGGGGTTTTTGGAGCCTGTTTTGACCGTAAACTGCTCATCCGAGGTCGGATTTGAGCACTTTGACATTGTAGACTGGGGTTTTGGGCCGTTCCGGACGCGATGGCGCTATCCATTTTACCAAATTCTTCATTATTTTTTTGCTGTTTTGGCTGTGTAAGTTTCTCCTATGAATGAAGCTTCTTCTCCAATTTGTGATTGTATCTGGCATATTTTACCCATATTGTGTGAGCTGTTTGCCCCATTGGTGTTGGCCCAAGCTCATTTGTATCTAAAAAAAAGAATTTCTCCTCTTTTGAGCTAAGTTTTTTGGGTGTGTGTGTGTGTGTGTCTCTGTGTGGAGTGGGCAAGTGGATAGTCTCTCTCCTCTCACTCCATCGGTGTGTTCCCTGCCTCGTCCAGGTGGATTGTGTAAGCCGAATGGTGCCCCATAGTGTGTGTGTGTGTGTGTATCTTCCCAAGAGTGTGTGTCAGGTCGTTATAGAGGCGTTCTGTGTATTTCCATCTTGCTCACAACGTTTTTACTACTATTAATTTGACGCTAGCTCTAACCTAATCTATAATCGTTATGCCTAACCTATAATGTAATCTAACCTAACGTAAAACCTATACCTAACCTAACTTAATGTAACCTATCTTATATCATCTACCTAATCTATAACCTAACCTAATAAATTCCGTTTGCGTTTTTAGAAGTACACGAGTCATCTTCAAAGTCCAATTGCGTTTTTAGAAGTATACGAGTCATATTCAAAGCCCGTTTGTATTTTCTTGACTATTATGCCGTCGATAGCTTTAACTTAACCTATAATCTCACCTAAAAAATAACCTAAAACTAACATAACTTAACCTAACATAAAAACAACACAATGGTGAGGCGTTTATCAAAACGACAAGCCATAGATCTTGCCCACAATGCATATGCGATGTGGGCAAGCTCTATGGCGTGCCAATTTGGCAAACGGCTCACCATTGTGTTGTTTTTAGAGTTGCAAAGAGATTTTATGGCATGAAAACCGCTTGGAGACATATAGACAACACAATGGTGAGCCGTTGGCAATATGGCAAGCCATACAGCTTGCCCACAATGCATACGCCTTCTGGGTAAGCTTTTTGGCTTGCCGTATTGCCAAACGGAACGCCATTGTGTTGTTTTTAGGGGCACGAGGTAATTTTAGCGCTTGAAAATCGTTCGCAAACATATAGACAACACCATGGCGATCCGTTTGGCAATACGGCAAGCCATAAAGGTTGCACACAATGCATATGCATTGTAAGCAAAATCTATGGCTTGCCGTATTGCCAAACGGCTCGGCATGGTGCTATTTTAGGACTTGAATCCGCTCGCGGACATATAAACAACACAATGGCAAGCCGTTGGCAATACGGAAAGCCGTAGAGCTTGTCCACGATGCATATGTGTTGTGGGTAAGCTTTATGGCTTGTTGTATTGACGAACGGATCGCCATTGTGTTGTTTTTAATTTGCGCTGTGGATAAGCTCTATAGCTTGCCATATTGTCGAACGTAGCTTAACCTAACTTAACCTAATGTGGCTTTACCTAACCTAACATAACATAACCTAATCTAACTAAACCTAACTTAACCTAATGTAGCTTTACCTAACCTAACGTAACTAAACCTAACGTAGATTAACTTAACTTAACGTAACATATAAGATAACCTAACCTAACTTAACGTAGCTTAATCTAACCTAACGTAATATAACTTAACCTAATGTAACTTAACTTAATCTAACCTAACGTATAACCTAACATAACAAAGTAGCTTAACTTAACCTAAAACATAAACCCCATCAACTACATAATTTGAGAAACTACATAATTCAATAAAAAATTTATTCAAAACAAGATTTTTTCATAAACTTAATTTTTTTTTCATAATTTAAAATGAAATTTCACATAACAAATCCTAATTTTTTTTTAAAGCATTGAAAGTTTAAAGTATCCAAACTTTAAAGCATGAAATTTTCTTTTCTTAATATACAAAGTAATTTAAATAAACTTAATATGCATTTAAAGGTTTGAGCACTCACATTAGTCCTATTTGAGCAATGAAAGTTGTTGTAAAAATCTTGGAACCTGCAAAAATGCACACATAAACACAAATTTAAACCATAAACCCTAAATCTACAAGTAAATATGAAAAATCTTACCTTAGTGTTATGCGCTAACCCACAAGCAAGATTAGCACCTCCAATGGCGTGTATCACAGCAGACCTGTGAGAGAGTGTGAAGAGGAGAGCTTGAGGTGTGGTGCAAGAATTAGGAGAAATGCGCAGAGAAAGTCCGCGGTATTGATTTTTGCAGGTACCGACGATACAACTATCGGTACGGACATCGGAACAGTCATCGAAAGGAGCGTCAGAATGAGCATTCGCGCTGAGGATTTGTCGGAATAGGCGTTGGAAATTTGAAAATGAAATGTAAAAAAAAACCTTAGCTCCCTCCATAAATACACACACATATACCGACGCCCGCCAGTGACGCCGGTAATGTGGCGCCGGAATTCAAGTGACCTCTTGTAGTGATTAAGGCCTCGCGTTGGACTGGCTTAGCTCGAAAGAATTGTTCTGTGGTCCAAGGTGCCGAGGGCGACTCACGCTGCTATAGGGGGAGTTTTACATCAATTCAGTCATCCATAAAATGGCATCTATCAAGATTCCATGTAATAAGAGCGAGCGGAGCCAGTATAGAGTGATGATAGTACCTCGTCACACAATGTGAGTATGTCCCAATGATTTTGAAAATTGTTTTATTAGCTGCTATCTAATGAGACTCTATGAGAGGCTAAACACTAAAGCAAGTGGAAATGAAAAGGTGGGGGAGAAACATGTCAACGAGCATACGAATAGAGGCACTCTGTCCAATAGCAACACACATTCTCCAACAATCAAGCACGTGCATGCGCATGCACCAAGGGCAGGAGGTGCATATGGGCACACATGAGAGGAGAAGGGTGGGGGGACATGGGTCATTTTTTTAATACCAAGGGCATGATAATAGAAACCTCAACCCTAGCATGGTTAGATGGTTAATGCAAGGGTATCCATTTAGAGCAGCCGTAGGAGAGTTCGAGGCTTGTAATCTCATGCTCATGGTGGTTTTACTGGGTTCCAATGATGTGTGAAGTGATAGATTTGAGGAATCTTCAAAGATTCCTTCGTTAAACTACTGGATAACTTTTGTGTGACAGCTCTATTCTCGTTTCTACTAGGTGGAATCTATCCAAATTCCACCTTCCACATTCAAACATCATTCTTCTTAAACATAAAACGAGTGAGACTACCTCGCCTCCGCCAGAGGGGCCGCCTTGAAGAGAAGATATTCAAAATCCTGCAACGTCACTATCCTTAAAAGCACAGCAAAAATTTTACCCACCACTGCAATTGAATTGCATAATGAATTGCTTTATATCAACGTAATAATTTAATGTACTTGTCATTTCAATTATAGTCCCAAAAATAGAATGGCAAAGATCAAAGACCAAACTCAAGCTTACAGGTGAAATACCCACGGTCTAATGCTGCGTATATTTTGTTCCAGTTGTTGAGAAACATTACCTAATGTATAAACTTTCAGTACCTTGCTCTTACCAAACATTCTATGTAAGGTTGGGTTCACAGTGGGGAGGCGGAAGATGCCCCCTAATATCCCATCTTCCAGGTGGAGGAGATGCTTTCTACACTCTTCCGCCGCCTAATTATTCACACAGGAGAGGGTGGAAGGGGGAATGGTGATTGTCTGACGCTGCCGAATGTGAACATAGGAGGGGGGCGGAAGAGACAGAGAAAGAGTTGAACATTCATTTATTAATTTGAAGAAGATGATATAAAATAAACTTTTTTTGCAATTCATGCTCATGTGGAGGGTGGAAGTGGGGATGGGCGAGGGCTTCCTTCTGGTTGATGTAAACATGCTTTTCTAGTTGGCGAGCAACCATTGGCTGCAGGTGCGCTTCAATTTTCTGCTGCCACCCCATATGAACCCGGTCTATGTACATCATAAGCAAAGAGATTGTCAACTATCTTCTCTGCTATTTACCAACACCCTTTTGGAAATTCATCAAGCAATCTCGTGCCTGCAAGCAAACCTCTAATTTAATCTTTCATAAAAATTATAGCATGTATCTGTCCAACCTTTCTAATGCTCATTAATCTATCTCATCACAAATATGTTTGTTGCTATCAACATTTTTCATTATGCCACATGCCTTTAAAATGCTGTGGGTATAGAGAAGCCCTCCTGTTTTTGTAGGGCTGGTGAAAGCTCTCTCTCTCTCTCTCTCTCTCTCTCTCTCTCTCTCTCTCTCTCTCTCTCTCTCTCTCTCTCTCTCTCTCTCTCTCTCCCCGCAAAAAAATACATGCATGTATGTGTGTATGTTGTGAAAAATTGTGTGCAATGGCCTACTTCAAAGATATTGAACGGACCCTCCCATCCAACCCTCACTCTCCCTATCCATGTGGTGAGTCCAAGGGAAAAGCTATCTCCTTGTTGTCCAGAGTGGCATGAGAGGTGTTGGTGGTGATAGAGGATCCACCACTGTCATGTTCAAGAGTAGAGCTTGCTTGCTATCGAGAGCTGCAACTACTGTTGTGCGAGGGAGACACTACGCCAAGCATTGTTAGATGGTGCAAGCTATGCTTGCATTATCAAGAGCTTGACACATGGTTCAAAAACTATGAGCTAGGAGAAGAAGAAGAAGAAGAAGGGAATAAATTTGTACTCGTATAGGAATCATGAGAGAGAGAGAGAGAGAGAGAGAGAGAGAGAGACTTGTTGGTTGCTCATTGGTGGTCACTGGTACTCTTTTTGTGTGTGTGTCTTGGGAGAAGTAGAAAAGATATCAAGAATACAAAAAGTCGAAGAGAACATAAGAAATTAGAGGATGAAGATAGGAAGTAATGTAGCCACAGGGGGATCATAGCCACAAGCATCGCAGACCCATTCACATAGCATCATGATCGCAGGGATGCCAGTGATGGCATCCTCATTTTGAAGAGCTGGATTGCAAGCCCGGGGAGGTCACCTAATAAAATGTAACCTATCATGTGAGTTCAACAGAAGGGTAATTAAAGTTCTTGAAACTTACAAAAATATATATACAAAAGGGTATTATTTTTTCAAATTTGAAAAAAACTTACAGATTTTAAAAGAAAAGGGTACTTGTATTCCCAACAAAATTCACAGATAAGGGGTTTTACAAACATGTTTGGAACGCACATGATATGGTAGTTTTACACATATTGAACCCCCCGAGATTGCAAGAAGAGCAGTTGCAAGTGATGTGTGTGTTGACGTGGGCGCTTATTGAGTTCACGAGGTGGGATTAGATGAGGATTAATTACTTGCATTAGTTGTTAACTGCAACCATTGTCCTTACAGTGATGCGATGAACACGGAGGCCGTAGTAGCTAGAGAGCCTTTGCCCTTCTGGTTGCAGCATCTCCTCAACCATTGGTCAGCTACTTCTTAATTTGGGCTATAAAGCCCACGACAAACTGCGAACCACAGAACCCGTGACGGACTGCAGGAATTTGACATGTTCAAAGAGACTATGCAAAGAGAGACAGTTTAGTTATGCTCGACCGAGAGGGAGAGAGAGAGAGAGAGAAAGAGAGGTTATCGTGAGCAGAGAGAGAGAGAGAGAGAGAGAGAGAGAGAGAGAGAGAGAGAGAGAGAGAGCAGTTACCGTGAGCCGTGAGCCTGAGCTCGAGGTGGGAGGGAGAAAGAGAGAGCGCGTAGTTACCCTGAGCCTCAGTTCGAGGTGAGAGAGAGAAAGAGAGTCACTCGAGGCGGAAGTCGGGACCTCAACTCAAGGCATCTGTGCTCCGACGTGGAGGCTGTTCAAAAGGACGCAATGTGTTTGATGTCGAGGTAGACAGAAGAGAAGCAAAAGACTAAGGAAGGCCTTAGATTCGGCCAGATGGATCTAAGGCCCGCCTTTTTAATATATACAGGAGTGAGACTACCTGCACCTCCGACGGAGGGTCCACCTTGAAGAGAAGCTATTCAAGATCCTGCACCATCACTCCCATTAAAAGCAAAGCAAAAACTTTACCCACCACTGCAATTAAATTGTATAATGAATTGCTTTATATCAAGATAATAATTTAATGTACTTGTCATTTCAATTATAGTCCCAAAAATAGAATGGCAAAGACCAAAGACCAAACTCAAGCTTACAGGTGAAATACCCACAGTCTAATGTTGTGTATATTTTGTTCCAATTGTTGAGAAACATTACCTAATGTATAAACTTTCAGTACCTCGCTCTTACCAAATATTCTATGTAAGGCTGGGTTCACAATGGGGAGGCGGAAGATGCCCCCTAAAATCCCATCTTCCAGGTGGAGGAGATGCTTTCTGCACTCTTCCCTTGCCTAATTGTTCACACAACAGAGGGTGGAAGAGGGGATGGTGATTGTCTGACGCCGCTTAATATGAACATAGGAGGGGGCCGGAAGAGACAGAGAAAGAGTTTAACATTCATTTTTTAATTTGAAGAAAACGATATAAAATAAACGTTTTTTGCAATTCATACTGATGTGGAGGGTGGGAAGTGGGAGGAATGAGGGGGTTGGGGAGGGGGGGGGGGGGGGGGGGGCGGTCGAAAGAAGCATTCTTCCATGCGCTAGCAGTCCCGTGCGCTGCTTCCTTATGCCTGATGTGAATAGGCTTTTCGAGTTGGCGAGCAACGATTGGTTGTAGGTGAGCTTCACTTTTATGCCGCCGCCCGATGTGAACCCGGTCTAAGTACATCATAAGCAAAGAGATTGTCAACTACCTTCTCTGCTATTTACCACCACCCTTTTGGAAATTCACCAAGAAAACCTTCTATTTAATCTATTATAAAAACTATAGCATGTATCTATCTAACCTTTCTAATGCTCATAAATCTATCTCATCACAAATATGTTTGTTCCTATCAACGTTTTTTATTATGCCACATGCCTTCAAAATGCTCTGGGTATAGAGAAGCCCTGCTGTTTTTGTAGGGCTGGTGAAAGCTCTCTCTCTCTCTCTCTCTCTCCAAAAAAATACATGCGTGTATGTGTGAAAAATTGTGTGCAACGTCCTTCTGCAAAGATATTGAACAGACGCTCCCATCCAACCCTCACTCTCCACATCCACGTGGTGAGTCCAAGGGCCAAGCCAGCTCCTCGCTATCTAGAGTTGCATGAGAGAATAGAGGTATTGGTGGTAACAGAGGATCCACCATTGTCATGTCCGAGAGTAGAGCTTGCTTGCTATTGAGAGCTGCAATTACTGTCGTGCGAGGGAGACACTATGCCAAGCATTGTTAGATGGTGCAAGCTATGCTTGCATTATCAAGAGCTTCACACATGTTTCAAGAACTATGAGCTAGGAGAAGAAGAAGAAGAAGAAGGGAAGAAAATTTTGTAGTCGTATAGGAATCATGAGAGAGAGAGAGAGAGAGAGAGAGAGAGACTTGTTGGTTGCTCGCTTGGTGGTCACTGGTGCTCTTTGTGTGTGTGTGTGTGGCTTGGGAGAAGTAGAAAAGATATCAGGAATACAAAAAGTCGAAGAGAGCATGATAAATTAGAGGATGAAGATAGGAAGTATTGTAGCCACAGGGGGGATCATAGCCACAGGCATCACAGACCCATTCACAGAGCATCATGATCGCAGGGATGCGAGCAATGACGTCCTCATTCTGAAGAGCGGGATTGCAAGAAGAGAAGTTGAAAGTGATGTGTGTGTTGACGTGGGCGCTTATTGAGTTCACCAGGTGGGATTAAATGAGGATCAATCACTTGCATTAGTTGTTAACTGCAACCTTTGTCCTTACAGTGATGCGATGGCAAACATAGAGGCCATAGTAGCTGGAGAGCCTTAGCCCTTCTCGTTTGCAGCATCTCCTCGACCATTGCCCAGCTATTTCTTAATTTGGTCTATAAAGCTCGGGACGACTGCGAACCACAGAACCCATGAACTGCAAGAATTTGACCTGTTCAAAGAGACTGCACAAAGAGAGACACTTTAGGAATGCTCGATCGAGAGGGAAAGAGAGAGAGAGAGAAGTTATCATGAGTAGAGAGAGAGAGAGAGAGAGAGAGAGAGAGAGAGAGTAGTTATCGTGAGCCGCGAGCCTTAGTTCGAGGTGGGAGGGAGAAAGAGAGAGAGCGCATAGTTACCCTGAGCCTCAATTCGAGGCGAGAGGAGAGAGAGAGTCGCTCGAGGCGGGAGTCGGGACCTCAGCTTGAGGCATCTGCGCTTTGACGTGGAGGCCGCTTAGAAGGACGCATGTTCGACGTGGAGGCACTCGAAAGAGAGGTTGAAGACTAAGGAAGGCCTTAGGTTCGATCGCGTGGATCTAAGGACTACCTTTTTAATATATATATAAGATAAGATAAGATGAGATGTTCATGCACCCTCGACACTAAGTAACACCTATGCAAAGTAATGGGATCGACGGTCGGGGTTGGGGGCGGGATCTCGAGGCACACTAAACCTGGCCAATGCAAAAACGAAATGCGTCTCCGAAAAAATGGGGGGCACTAAACCGAGCCAGTGCGAAAAACGAGGCACATCGACGTGATTTGAACCCGTGACCGCGTTGAGGGTCAAACAGGCTAACCACCTCACGTGCACGCTCATTGTGTATCCCAGACCGTTTTGACACTATAATATTATGAGTTTGGGGTGCATTGGCCACATTGTCCAGGTTTAGCACGTGTCCAGGTTTAGTTTTTGAGCAGACATCCACGACTGTGAGCTGTTTGATGTTCGTGCGTGAACTTCCTCGTCGTCGATCCCATTACGTGGGCCCGGATTAAATATAGGTGTTACTTAGTCCTGAGGTTCATGCACCGCCAAGGACCAAACTCACTAGCGCTAGCCCATAGCTTTGATATTTATAAAAAGAAAATGCCTTGAATATTAAAAAAAGTGGGGTTGCCCCTCCCCACCTGCATTTTTTTTTTTTTGACCATAAAGGGCGAGAGAATTATATTAAGAAGAGGCAAGATGCTACAACCGATACAAAATACAAAGCCCTATGGGCTTGAAGTGCCCCTCCCCGTTGCATTTGCTTTTCCTAGAATTCACAAGCACTTAAAGAGAGAATATGGGGTAAAGGGGCCAATTTTAAGACCGTTAAGGTGACACTGGGCGCTTTTTCTATAAGCAGCATCAAACTATGAGGGCAAGGGGCTCGAATGGTTTGTCTTTAGCTTGCGTTTCTGTCACCAAAGCCACCATGCAGATGGTACTTTGTGTGGCGCCCTCAAGCTCTCACAATGGAACGTAGAGTAGAGTCAACAAAAGGGACTGGACTGTACTTAATCGCACAGAGGGTGTTTTTTGGGACGAGCACGGTGTTTGAGAAAAATCATTTTTCCAAACATACAAAATTCCTTTCCTTGATTTTGTCAAGAGGAAATTTTAAAAAATTAGGTTGTTATTTTGGGTTTTTACACTACTTTTGTCTATTTTGGGGCGAAATTTCTCCTTTCCCTTTGCCCTTAACCGACATTTTTGAAATTGACAACGGCACAATATTAAGATGAGACATAATTTTTCCCCAACACTGGACAAACGTTGGACGAGAAAGATAGCAGGGCTTGAACTCATGTGCGGCCAATGAGAAAAGTTCACATCAAACAAAACTCATTTGTCTTTAAATGGGTCAGGCACATAAATGTTAATCGGATAGCCACAACTTGAAAGAGGAGGCCATCCCATTAATAATTGGCCCCTTTACCCTACCTAGATTCTCTACCAAGATACATGCCCAAAATGTGAGCATCCTATGCTCACATTTTTTTTGGACAATTCAGACCAAGCAAAAACCTTTTAAAACATATGAATTGTAAAAGTGACGGGTGATATCGTAGGAGATAAAAGCCTCGTGGCATTGACAAGTCAAAGGGATTTCTATTCTATTATACGAGTACGATCGATCGTCTTCGACGGCTTCTTTTTCTCTCTCTCTCTTTTGCTCCCCCTTTGAGCTCTCTCTCTCTCTTTTTCGCTCTCCCACTTTTGGTTTATACCTTTCATCTTGCAAAAAGTGACACGTGTAAAGGGTCATGTCCTCCGCCATATTATGTTAGTAAATAAAGAGAGGGTGTCTCGCATGGCATGCATTTAAACCTTGTTGAGTTAATTCCCTATAATCTTAATTCTTCAACCTATTAAAAAATAGTTTTAGGAAGATTCTTAAAGAATCTTGACCAGATGCAACCTATCACCTGGCTCCACTTCCCCTTTTGCTTCTATTAAATCAAGAGGATC
Organism: Adiantum capillus-veneris; assembly: GCF_014529385.1. Taxonomy (NCBI): domain Eukaryota; kingdom Viridiplantae; phylum Streptophyta; class Polypodiopsida; order Polypodiales; family Pteridaceae; genus Adiantum; species Adiantum capillus-veneris. Next base: position 102,884,047 of record NC_140937.1, read on the forward strand.
TCGCCAGATTCTAGTTAATGAAAAAATTCTAGATAAGTGGCTATTCTCCTACGGATTCATGTCCTTTAGAATAGCCCAAGACTCCATACATTTGTGAGTATTGCTTAAAAAAAAAAAAAAAAAACCGAGGACATGTTTATGATTTTTCACCCTCCAAAGTTGGAAATGCTTTCTCTTTTGATATGTGATTTTGAAATTTAGTTTTTTCTAGTGGTTGTTTATAAACTCGAGTTCTTGAAATGAAATAGGAGGTTGATATGGCCTAAAATTTGATCCTTTGATCCTTTGTTGATATTTGACTTACTAACTAGCATTGGCTTGTACTCGTTTAGTGATGAATGCTAATTTGTAATTTTTTCTCCTTTTGTTTTTATCTTGTTTTGTTTTTCCTAAGGATGTGTTTACTGGAGCCTCCGACACATCGGCTAAAATAGTGGAATGGGCTTTGGCTGAACTCATAAACCATCCAAAGGTAATGAAAAAACTCCATGATGAGTTGGACAACGTGGTTGGAAAGGGAAGACTTGTTGAAGAGAGTGACATTCCAAATCTAACCTATCTTGAATATGTGATCAAAGAGAGTATGCGTCTGCATTCGGTTATACCGCTTCTTGTTCCACGAGAGGCTAAGCAACAATGTATAATTGGAGGTTTCAAAATTAGTCCTGGTACTTGCATATATGTCAATACATGGGCTATAGGTAGGGATTCATCTGTATGGGAAGAACCTCTTGAGTTTCTCCCCGAGAGGTTTGCAAAGAAGAATATTGATTTTGGGGGCCAACATTTTGATTTCTTACCGTTTGGAATGGGACGTAGAAGATGCCCTGGGTGGACTTTGGGAATCTCCACTGTTTGTCTCGTGCTTGCAACATTGGTTCAATCTTTCACATGGCATAGTCCCAGTGGGACAAGTGAAGGAATCCTTGATATGTCCGAGAACTTTGGATTATTTGTTGGCATGGAAAAACACCTCCAAGCTGTTGCCACACCTAGATTGTCTCTACATCTTTATTGAATAACTAGGCAGATGCTATAAGATAATTGCTAAGGTACTCTTTAGTAGGAATTCCCATTCATGTAAAAATGCTTGTAAACTTTCGTTTATGAGATAAGTTTTATGCTAAAAACCTTAGGTTTATTGGTGAGTTTTTTGTTGTTATGATCTTAATACATGAATATAAATATATTGATTTGGACTTGGAGTAATCTTTGGACTTTGTTTTGTCTTTTGTTGATGACTATTATTTAACTAGAATATATTGCTAGTAAGGCACCCCCACATGGGAATGGTCAGTGAAGGACCATTCCCTACACCTTCATGTCCCTACATTGCAATTGTACATGGGTATAATGCGTATAATGCTTGTGATGCACCATAAGTCAAACTCTAAGGTATGGCTTTGTAGGAAGGTTTGCTCTCAAGTTTTCTAGTAAAGTGCTAACAAAATTTCCTGCCATCTATATATGTATCAATTTTCTTGGTTGAGCTAGTAATCATGGGGTTGAAAAATTAGGCATGGTTTGAGGATCCCTTTAAATCGTGTGGTTCAAAAATTAGGCATGGTTTGATGATTTATTTAAATAATTAATCTCTTTCTTCACTTACTTCAACCTAATTGTCATTCGTTTTATCACTCGACTTGGCACTAACTACTCGAGTTATGGATTGTTTTCACTTTAAATTGAAGGGGTTCTTTGATTAATTTTGGTGAGTTTCTTTAAGTCGAAATGATTTGGTATATGTCTTTGTACCTTGGGCCGTTGAGTCTTGGGTGTTTGAGGTAGGTGAAGTCAAAACAATAATTAAAAAAGTATTTAAAAGAATGGTTTAATACCATCATATGTTTATGCAATAATACACCTCCTAGGTCTCCCCAATCTAGGAAAAATAAATAGCCTTTTCCAAACATTAGTAAGTGCATAACTGAAGGGTGAGTTTAGGAAATGAAAAGACACATGAAGGTGGAAAGTCAAGAGAAATTTTATGCCCATATGAAGAGGCGGTTGATTTTACATTGATACATTTGTGTTTGTCTTCTCCTTTGTTTTCCTTTTAAAGTGTCCTTACTATGTAGGTAACGATTTTTCTTTTTTTTTGAAGCCATTAGGAATACCTTACATCGGATTTATGCAATAATATACCTAGTAGGATAGGAGAATAAGAGAATAAGTACCAAATGTATTAAGTGTATATACACTTGGTATCATACATTTATATTGAAAAAAAGAAGATTTCAAGTGATGTTCCAAAATACTATCATTTCTATATGTCTAATGATAAAAGCCATGATACTCTTTTTAGCCAACATTGCTTTATGCTCCATTACACATCACGGAATTTGGGAGGTCATTTGGAGGGCCTTATTGAGGAGAGACAAAAGGAAGTGTATCCAATGAATAGCAAGACAACGTAACAGTACAAATAGGAAGAAATAAATCAAAAAGAGAAAAAGAAAGAGAAGAACATGAGGTAAAACCTCGTTTTTACAGCATTGAAGATATCTATATGTGGACCTAGAGTCTGTATGTAGTAATGGTAGTGAAAGACAACTACAATACTATATCATTCTTCCGCCACCAAAAGCTCTTGCTTGAATTTTCCTCCATTGGAAGCAAGTTCACGCTTTCTTCTACCATGCAGAAAGAGGCATGTTTTCTTCTTCTTCTTCTTGCCCTAATAGCTCTAGGGGTTGTTGTGCTCTCTCCCTAGAAATCCTCACCATTAGTCTCCCAAAGAGGCCAAGTAGCACCATAAGCTCTATCACTATCTCAAACTCCATCAATATAGATAGTTAATGGCAACAACAGAGAATATACAAAGGTTATTGGGTTCTTATGAAACCAAGAAAGAGGAAAAGATCCTCAACAACAAATCTATTTTGTTCATCATGGAAAGCACAAGTGCTAGATTTCAAAGTGGTGGTGGGCAAGAAAACTGTTAAGGAGGTTTTGGTACAACGTGTCTATAGTCACTCCGATGTGATTGCGAATGGTAGAGATGTGTCATTAACTTATCATCCTCGATGCAACTGTGAGTGTGTTCATAGCCTTCCATCTCTATTCTTAATTTTAGACCTTGTTGTTCTCTTTATTTGTTTTTTTCTTTTGAAGAGGTGGAACAATATTAACAGAGAAAGATCTATTTCTCATAAGTTCTTCATTCATTTCAGTAGTTAGACTAGGTGTCTTAAATTTTGTTGTTGTTGCAGATGTCTATCCTTCATCGTACGAGGAATGAGAGTCACTGGAGTGTATTATTGGTCTCATCTCTGTAACCCACGCTGACATTGGTGTTTTACAGTATGATGGAAGAACTAGCAAGAGTCTTACAGATGAGGGAATTTTCTTCTATGAACATTTCTACCAGCTCAACCAAGATAATCTGATTAAACTCTCTCTCCCTACCAATTGGAGTTGTATGGACTGGCCAGTCCCCGACACCACTGTGTGTGAGGCTCTCAAAAGCAAGCTGTTTAGGGATGTGCACAGGTCCTTACAAAATTCAGTGCCCACGAAATTGGTAAAGGCTAATTTTTGTTCTATAAGTTTATTTCTGGAACTATTTCATACCTTCCACATACATGTTTCAAAGACCATGCTGGTATGTAAATCTCTAGATGCTTGCTTCTGTGACAAGCTGCGGACCAGCGCTCTCAGATTGTTGTAGGCTAATCTAAGTTTATTCGTATTGATCAACAAGAGTGAGCAGGCCTGGAGAACAATGGTGTCATAGATGTGGATGTATTCGACAAAGAGCTCAACCTTGTGACAGTGGTCACAATAAGAGAGCAATGCAACCTTCTCTTGTAATTTGGTTAGGAAACGATTCCCACAATTTGGTTATATCTTTATTTCAATTGTAAGATGAAGTCTGTTTCACTACCTATGTCCCTTTGTTAGCTGGTAGTGTGATAACTGTATATTTTGAACAACATATGCATAGTTAATCTCTCTCTCTCTCTCTCTCTCTCTCTCACACACACACACACACACACACACACACACGTTTCCATGGCACCACATTGAGAAGCACAAATAATCATATTAATCTAGATAGCTAGCATTTTAGAGAGTATTGTAAGTGCAAACTCTAAAACAATCAATGGAGTAAAATACAAATTCTCGAGATAAGGGATCAAAATGCCCTCTAGATAAAAGTCATGCTCATTACCTTGACCTGAGGGTGGGAAGAGAGTGGTGCCCGGTGGATTTAGCAAGCCCTTATGGGGTGTGTCATCTATCAACAAAGTGTTGATATCATCATGTGGGACATGGATTTGGAAAAAAGGTTTAAAGAATAGCAATACATTTGGTTTGGTAGGGTTGTAGTCCCCTTCAATTTAAACACACTACTTCTACGAGTACAAAAAATCAAATTGCGAACGTTTGATTCCCACTACATTGCAAACGATATTTACAAGGGGATTGAGGTTTCTCTGTAGCATAGAGGACCATATGGCAATCGGAAACCTTGGAAGTAGAAACTGTGTAAATTCCTTGATTCTTGGACGCACAATACATTTGTGATCGTATATCTTGAAGTTGCACACGTTGATAACTTTTGCATGGGGATCATATGGCTCCCGAAACACCAACAATCCGTTGAATTCCATAATAATCACTCTTTTCAAACATTTTGTAAAACAAATAAGTAGTTAGACCATAGGTTGTCTTTCATATTCTTGAATATAGGTTTTTATCGGAACAATCATAGGATGTCTAGCAAGGGTCCATACAAGGTTTGCCTGCCATCAAGGTTGTCTTGTCCAGTGTTGAAATCCTAGACCGTCTTCTCTTGTTCTTCTCTTGTTCGAGACTCTTGTGTCTCTAGTGTGGAGGGATCCATTGCACCAGATTTTGCTTCTAATGTGCTATATTTGTTTGTGTGTCAGGCATAAAAGACTCTTGATTATCAAGCTCAACAGGTGGAGATGTGGTAGAGGTATGCCTTGATTGAGGGTTAGAGCGTTCTTTTTGAGCCCCTCCCTCTGCATAAGCTGCATCCTTCTGAAACCCTCCAAGTGCAAAGGAAGTTTCAACAATTATTTCTTTCTCAGTCTCTGAATCTGTGTCTTGCTCCTATGTGGGCTTCCCCCAATTTGGACTTTTCTCCTTGTCAAACGCTCCCTCTACAACATTTCTCATCTTGGAAGTCCCTCCCTCCTGTAGATCCTGTCCTTTCTTAGATTCCCTTATGGAATTTGTTTGCTACAGTCCATCAACAGTCACCATTTACTGTACAATGTGGCCATCCAACTGGATTTGTTCTGCATCCATACTCACGATATGTGAAATTGCAAGCAGATGTTGGATTAGGGTGGCATGGTATCGGTGAAAATACTCTATGGTGTACTTCTCCAATGCACTCTGCAAAAGACAAAACAAAAACAAAAAGGAATTGAGACACGACTTGGTCCAAACTGTCACAATGTTATAGTAATGCTATGCAAAATGCATACCTTTGACATGAATGGCTTTAATGCAAAAAAGCTCTGCAGTATAAACTTAGCATGGAGGAGGTATCTCCATCCACACAAGTTTCCATCAGTCTGTAAAGGCACCATGACTTCCTTAATTTCTGACCTGTACAACTCTAGATTCTTGCATAGCCTTCCATATGTGTGCAGCAGTCTTTTTATGCATCTACAAGCAGGTTGGTATGAACCCAACACAATAACTGTCTCCATTGTGTATAAAAAATAAAACCAACTTATAATTATCAATACTCACAGTTTCAATTCTGGATGCATTCCTCGAATTGAGTTTAGTGTCGAGACAGCTGGTTTGTCAAGTTCAATGCACATGAGGCTCTAGTGGTGGTTGCTCTCATATGGAAAAATTATGGTTGTTACTTGCAGCATTGGACAATGAGCAAGCCACTTCTCGAATGTACCGACAGGGGTATTTTTCATTCTGAGAAAGGGAGAAATCTGGGAATCCAATATATATATATATATTTTTGTATGGCATTCTAGAGGTAACTCACTCTTTATCAAACTACAGGACGGTTTGATGTTGTTAGTCTCTAGCCTCAAGGTTGAATAAAAATATGCTAGAGATGGTAAAAGCATCTTACTTCAGAAAGATATATACAATTGAATTTGTGATTTGAGCATCTGGATTCCGCAATATATTGAAATCCATAGAATCTAATGCAAGTCTTCTTATACCATCTTCTAGATGTAAATCTACTATTAATCCTTCCTCCATAGATGACAAAATTTTGTTGTTGTTGACATTGATTTCGTGTGTTAAAATATGGTAGCTGTTAACCTCTTCTTCTATAGCATCTGCTATCTTTTCCTTCTCTTTCAGTTTATTTAACTCCTCTGCACGCGGACTTTTCTGTTCAGCCCTGGCCCTGGTATTCACATCGTGGGTGAATTCTACAATCTTCACCGCCTCTGGCTTTGATGTAGGAATAAGCAAAAATTCCTTCATTTTATTATCTATAAATTTGTTGGACTGGAGCAGCTTATCATATCTCCACCTTACTCTTTTCAGAGTTTCACTATCTTTGTCCATAATCGTTACCCTGTGTGCATGTGCTGCAACAATTGCTATATCATTGAAATATTCTAGCAAAAACTCTTCTGCTGCCTCATGTAGTGCTGGCCGTGCAACAGGTTTCCACCTCGTGGTTTCAAAACATGCTTCCTCACATATTGACTTGACTAGTATTTGGAATGGAAGCTTTGGTAGTAGAAGCTCGATACCTTTCTGAGCCTTCTTGATTTCCTTAAATAGTATGATGTGTCTTTGTAGCCTATTCATTTTTGGAGCTTTCAAGATTTTCATGGGCTTCTCAAGTCTCTTCTTTTTACTAGTAGATCTTTCTCCTACTTTAGCAGCCACACGTGGTCCTTTCCCTGCCTTTCTCACAGTCGCCTTTGTTCTAACTATTTAACTGTAAGCCAATGTCTCTCTCTCTCTCTAACAATCTCTCTCTCTCTATCTCTCACTCTAACAATATCTCCCTATCTCCCTCTCTCTCTCTCTCTCTCTAAGATTGCACTCTAACAATCTCTCTGTCTCTGAGAATCTCTCTCTCTATCTCTCACTCTAACAATCTCTCTCTATCTCCCTCTCACTCTCTCTAAGACTGCACTCTAACAATCTCTCTCTCTCTCTCTCTCTCTCTCTCTCTCTCTCTCTCTCTCTCTCTCTCTCTCTCTCTCTCTACGAGTGGCATTATGGCGCACGGGAACGATTTAGAGACGAATAGAATGAAATCTGCGCGCCATTGTGCACACAAGGGATCTAAGTTAAACCACAACATTAAAAATTCTGTTCTATCACACATAGGGACACACACACACATAAGAAAAAAGTGTCAATATAGCATCGTAAGACGTTTAGCTTAACGTAGAGTTGTCTCTATGCGCCATTGTGGAAACTCGGCAAATATTTGAATGGTTGTTGTTTTGGCTTGTGTATCAGTCCCAAAATAACATACCATTTTGAGGTAAGAATTCAAAAAAGCACCCACAATACTACTCTCTGTCTCCTCTCTATGTCTCTCTCTCATACCTGTAGGTATATGTGGACAACAATATCCTCTCTGTTGTCACCTTGTGCGCTGCTCTTCGAGCTGTTGTCATGCTTGCACTATCCTCTCTCTCTCTCTCTCTCTCTCTCTCTCTCTCTCTCTCTCTCTCTCTCTCTCTCTCTCTCTCGTGCGCGCGTGGGCAATGAAGTTTGTAGGTGTTAGCACAGCAAGCTAACTCGGATAACTCAGATATCATTTTTCGGAGCTTTCGTTGTAAAAACACTTTTTATTTTGATGAATCGGGAATGTTGTAACTCTTACTTTTTAGATAAACAATGTTATTGATGAGCCGGGGCTACAAGCTGTCAGATTGTATCAACCTGTCTTTTGTTAGAGCTTCCACATTATTAGTTTTGACCACAAAAACCTTGGCTAAGGTATAAAAGCCAATTTTTGTAAGTTTTTGATAATCGAAACACAACGTGAGCTAATGGCGCTTGCTTCTCTCTTTCTCGCGCTTCCTACTCCCTTCCTGGTTGTCACATTGCAGTGCCATCTCTGTTGAGTCGCAACCGCAACTAAGGGCTCTATGCATTGGCATAAGCATTTCATGGTATTCCGTAGCTTTTGGCATCGCTGCTAATTTCATCATAAGTAGGAATTTAAGCTTTAAATCATAAACTAAGTATAGGCCGGGTATTGGGGAATCATTACTAAGCATTTATGCATTCTGGGTCGAAAACGACTATGTCAAAAACTGACTGCTATAAATAATCGTGATTTTTGCACTTGATCTAAAGTGAGATTTGAGATAATAAGCATGTGTGCTTAGGTCTTATAAACATGTCCTAGAAATTTTGTGACGTTTGGATGTCGTTTGATGTTGTAACACATGTGATTTGTTTGCTGATTAGCGACTAGATTTTTGGTGATTTTTGTCATTTGAGTGTAGCTTGAGTTAGATGCGATTTGTCTGTTGTTTTCCAAGAGATTGAAAACCTCTTGTAGACTCTATGCACTAATCGAGTCAGCTTCGTCCTATGGATTGACAATTATATTCGTGGTTCTCGCTATGTCTGCAAAAAGATAGGAGTGAGATTGGACACCCGTCCCACATTTGGTGACGTTGTCGGGGATCAAAGAGACCTAAACTAGGGAAAAACACGAGTGTCTTGTGAAGTTATCCTATAACTTCCTTTAGGATCAGATAGAGTCAAAACTTTCTTTTTAAAACTGTATAGCTTAAGATTGTCATCTTTTGTTGTGTAGAGGTAGTTTGGAAGTAAGTTGTACTTGCTAAGTACTAGGATTTTGAGATAGATGAGATAAGTCTTAAGGTCAAGGCTTAAAAAACCATAAAAAATAAGAAAACGAGTGTTTGTAGACACTTTCCACAACCCCATTGCAGTAGAACCTAGGAGTAGGGTAAGTAGAATCCGAGGTGGAACATTGTTCTATCCAAAAGAATCAATTCTGAGTTGTTTATGTGAAATTGCAAAATTCCAGGACTACGGTTAGAAATAGCACCAAAAGACTGTCAACCACCGAATCCGGTTGGATTATGTTTTAAAAGTTGTATGAACCAGTGGGTAAGCTTAAGGATGCATTGAGGTAAAAATTTCAAGAGTTTGCAAAAAACTCAAATTATTTTAGGCCAAATTAAGTTTTGACTTGACTCTGAGGCTTCAATTAGATCATAAAAAGACTGTTCGCTGAAAAACTTGAAGAAAGTGCTCATTTTAGGCCAAAAGAAATAATCGTGATTATTTACTTTCAGCTCAAAAGTGGACAAGGTTGATACCAAAGATTATGCATGTGTACAAATATCTTTTGTAAAGGCCCATAGAATTTGGATCACCAAACTGACCAAAAACTTGGTAGAAACTGAATTTTGTATTGATTGTCGAGAACTTGAGTGTAAATTGGGAGAATTTTGTCGAGAACTTCAGTGTAAATTAGGCATGGTTTGATGATCACTTTAAATCATTAATCTCTTTCTTCACTTACTTCAACCTAATTCTCATTCGTTTTATCACTCGACTTGGCACTAACTACTCGAGTTATGGATTATTTTCACTCTAGTATTGCAGGGGTTCTTTGATTAATTTTGGTGAGTTTCTTTAAGTCGAAATGATTTGGTATATGTCTTTGTACCTTGGGCCGTTGAGTCTTGGGTGTTTGAGGTAGGTGAAGTCAAAACAATAGTAAAAAAAGTATTTAAAAGAATGGTTTCATACCATCATATATTTATACAATAATATAACTCTTAGGTCTCCCCAATCTAGGAAAATAAATAGCCTTTCGAAACATCGTAAGTGCATAATTGAAGGTTGAGTTTAGGAAATGAAAAGACACATGAAGGTGGAAAGTGAAGAGAAATTTTATGTCCATATGAAGAGCTGGTTGATTTCACATTGATACATTTGTGTTTGTCTTCAGAGTTGTTTTCCTTTTAAAGTGTCCTTACACTATGTATGTAGCGATTTTTCTTTTATTTTGAAGCCATTAGGAATACCCCACATTGGATTTATGCAATAATACACCTAGTAGGATAGGAGAACTAGAGAATAAGTACCAAATGTATTAAGTGTATATACTCTTGCTATCCATTTATGTTGAAAAAAGCAGACTTCAAGTAATGTTCCAAAATACTATCATTTCTATATGTCTAATGATAAAGCCATGATTCTCTTTTTGGCCAACATTGCTTTATGCTCCATTACACATCAGGGAATTTGAGACGTCATTTGGAGGGCCTTATTGAGGAGAGAAAAAAGGAGGCGCATCCAATGAATAGCAAGCCAATGTAACGTAGAAATACATCAAAAAATGCAAAAGAAAGAGAAGAACATGAGGTAAAACCTCGTTTTTACGGCATTGAAGGTATCTATATGTGGACCGAGGGTCTATATGTAGTAATGGTACTGAAAGACAACCATGATACTGTATCATTCTCTCGCCACCAAAAGCTCTTGCTTGAATTTCCCTCCATTGGAAGCAAGTTCACGCTTTCTTCTACCACGCAGAAAGAGGCATGGTTTCTTATTTTTCTTCTTCTCATCCAAATAGCTCTAGGGGTTGTTGTGCTCTCTCCCTAGAAATCCTCGCCATTAGTCTCCCAAGGAGGCCAAGTAGCACCATAAGTTCTATCACTATCTCAAACTCCATCAATATAGATAGTCAGAGGAAAATATCCTCAACAACAAATCTATTTTGTTCATCATGGAAAGCATGAGTGCTAGATTTCAAAGTGGTGGTGGGCAAGAAAACTGTTAAGGAACTTTTGGTACAACATGTCTATAGTCACTTCGATGTGATTGCTAATGGCGGAGATGTTTCATTGGCTTATCATCCTTGATGCAACTGTGAGTGTGTTCATAGCTTTCCATCTCTATTCTTGCTTTTAGACCTTGTTGTTCTATTTATTTATTTTTCTTTTGAAGAGCGGTTGTTGCAATTGCAGATGCCTATCCTTTATCATACAAGGAATGGGAGCCACTGGAGTGTATTATAGGTCTCATCTCTGTAACCCACGCTTGTAAGGACAAGGGTTCTGTAGGGGCAAGGCCCAAACCTAAGGACTTGTAAGGTCTCTGACCCGATCACAAGAGCACCCTAGTACCACGAAATGAATACAATGGAATAAGTTACTATTTTTAGCAGTTTTCCAGATTCTGTCAGTGTCATGATATTTAGAACATTATAAAGCTTCAAAATGTGAATTAAAATAATTTTTTTGAAAATTTTCCAAAAATAGTAAGTTTTTGGTCACCCGAACCGTCCAGTCTCGACCGTCTCGAAAAACTGCACCCGTACCCCAAATTGGAAAAAATGTATTTTCGGACCCCGAGGGGCTGCTAAATATGGCAGGTACTCGGGCCAGTACGCCTTAGTTAGAGCTTCGTATGGCAATTTACGGCATCAAAATCCGATTCGTATGACCCGTTTTAGCGTAGAACCAAATTTCCTAAAAATTGTTTGGGGAGGCACCGGGGGGCCGGGACTGTGTGGGAATAGGTCCCAGGCCACTCCAGATCAGCTTTAGCAGCTAGGGGGCGCCCTCTTGCTTTGTGGGAGTCTTGGGAAAGCTGCCAAGCCTGCAACTCAGTCTCAGAACCAGTTAACCAAGCCAACCTGACACTTGGTGGGCAGAGAACTGGACTTGCCATGCTTAACTGGAGAAGTTCCCAGATGCATTTAGCAACCCAGATCGATTTTCAGCCTGTAGGAGCCTATTTAGAGACCTGCATACACACACACACACACACTTATGATCACACACACACACACAGTGCATACACACACACCCACATACATTGGGGAGGTGTTGCCGAATCATACACCTATTGAAGAAGAAGCTAGGAGGGAGGTGCTGCCGAATTTTCATCTCAAGAGGCTCGATTAGATCAGAAAATCGAGAAGATTACCAGATCTTAATCACGGTAACGACAGTTTAATTAATGTCATCTGAAAATCTCTTTCTCTACCATCTAAATTCCTTGTCTATTATGCCTATTCCTAGCCGAAAATCTCTACGACTATTCTCTAAATTCTCCTTATTCGTACTCTATTATGTAATCATTATCCCATAGCTAAATTATCAGCCATTCCTCACTCTCGATTAATGATTAGAGCATAATTATCAGAATCTTCTCTCTCTAGATAGCATAGTAATTAATCGGTAAGCTAGTATTTGTGCAGATTGAAGAGAATCACTATTGTAATCACTCATTAACATTGAAGCTTAATTGAATCCATTTCTCTTATGCATTAAGACGTAATTAAGGTGAAATTAATCCATCAATAAGTCTCTAAGAATTGGTTTTTCCTCACACATATGCATAGGGTAAATCTGCATCATCTAATTGCTGGAAAATAGTCTAATCATACTTAATCCAATTCTCTGGTAATTGCAATAATGAAATCCTAATTTATTCTTGATCATGTAAGCCGAATAATTATCTTAGAGCCGGTTCCCATAGGATTATGTGCCATCCTTAATGATTGCTTATGAAAGAAATCTAGACTCTCATATAGGAGGGATTAATTGATGTCACTAATCTACCCATTGGACTCTTATGATGCTTGTGAACCTTAGCTCTTTCTCCAAGCTAATCATTTAAAGTAGTGAGAAATGGCCCCGGTTAAGAGGACGCGCTTCGGGGGTGCCCATGATCGCGAAGCAGGAACGAGCAATGTCAACGAAAAGGGGAAGGCTCCCATGGACGAGCAAATACCGGCCATCTCACGGGCCATTGATGAAGAAGTGGAAGAGGTAGATCATATTTTTATTCAAGTTGTTTAAATTAACATTGCATACGCTAGTTAGGAATGCTCATATCCCCAAACATGTTGGAGAAATCCGACGGAAACCTCGGCATTGAAATCATTGTACAGTAAGTTCTAAAGTAGGAAGGTAATGTCTGGTGGGTATGCTGTTTGCAAGAGGAAAGAATGTTTGCTAGGGAAAATTTAGCTCGACATGTTCATTTTATTTCCAATGTTGAATCAGTCCTGACCCCCCTACTGATCACAGGGGGCAGAGTTCCTCGTTAGGACTCTTGAATCCACGACATGCTTTCTATGCGGTGGATACCCACGACTTGCTTTCTATGCGGTGGGAACCCACGTCTTGCTTTCTATGCGGTGGGAGTGTCCATGACGTGCTTTCTATGCGGTGGACATACCTAGTTGTATGGGCAGCTAGGCGACAACGGGAGGAGTGAACTCTCGCTGGAGGGGGGATGTTGTACCTCCAGAACATTGGAATTTTTATGAATGAGTTTGAGTAGAATTTTTACTAGAATTCTGTCTTGGTGTTGTTTGCAATACTAGTTGAAGGGCTGTTTTAACGAACCATGTGATTCGGAATTAAACAAGGAATATTTATGTTGAACAACCTTTGTGGTAGTAATTAGGTCACACGATGAAGTGTGAGTGTGGGGGTGGAAAGTGGGGGCTTGGCTCAGGTTGCCAATGCCTACGAGATGGGTGGTCCCGATTGGTCGGGAACTCTCTGTCCCCATAGTGCTTACTCGATATTAGTATCGCTCATTGCCCCTAGAGCGGAGAATTCTCGAGAGTACATGCCTCTGAAACATGGGGAAAAAGGCACTCGAGGCTTCTCTCCTCTTGGAAGGTGGGTCATAGGATCGCTAGATAGTTTAAGTACGCTTCCCCTGCGAGGTGGAGCTAGATCTCTTTGCTAGTAGGCTCGAACTCGACTCACTTTGTGATGAGAGATCGTCTGCTAGTCGAACCCTGAACCATTTTGTTTTCTTCCGCTATAGATCTAGTGGCCATCAGGTTTACCATCAGATCCGTTGTATGATACGACGGGGTGGGGACCTCACACCTGGTATCAGAGCCTAGGTTAGGCTGGGAAAATAAAGTCGTATTGTTTGAACATTTAAAAGGAACTGAAAGTATATAGGTAGTTGATCCGAATTCCTTGCATTGGTGTTGCAGGAAGACCCCGTGCTCGAATATCGGAAGTTCCAAGTGTTTGAGCTTATTTATGAGCAAGCTTGAAGATCCCCTGTTTACCAGTTCAGGCGAGATGTCATGGAGATACTGTTGAAGGATTATACGCCACACTCCACTCGCATTGATAAAGGATGGGAACTTGATTGGACATTTCCAGGAGGGGTTTACTACATCAACGCTCGGAAGCTAGGATGCCTGGATACCGACTTGAAGAAGATACGTTGGGGAGAAGAGTTGAGAGTAATAGAGATATTCTACTTGGTGCCCACACGATTGGATCAGACTGTTTCGGGCAACTCAAACCAAACCATCAACGACTGGCTCTTGGAGAAGGTCACCAATGTGATTCCAGCAAACCGAGTCAAAACCTTTGGATTACTGAAAGCGGAACTCCGGCCCGATATCTTAGAATGTGTATAAGAACTATTACACGAATGAAGTAGTGCAACATGTCAATACCATTTCCTAGGCGTATGTTATACGCAAATCCATAAAGCCTTGTAATAAGCGGTCACCAGTCATTCTAAACCTTGAGGAGTTTCGATTGTAATAAAATTCCATCAATAAAGTGCTTTTTGTCTCTGAATCTCTGTCTCTTGATAAAGTGGAATTTTGAATTTTTATTAAAGTCTCGTGTCTCTTGAAATTCAAGTAATGGTATCAAGAATTTCGTATAACCCATGTAGGTACCGCCTGTTGCTCTGTACTCGGCAGCGCAAGAGAAGAAGCTCCTCCTTAAGCAAGCCCAACCTCCGATATTTAAGGGCGAGGGGGCAAATGTGGAGAGAGATGCGGAAGTATGGATGGAAGACATGGACGATTACTTTGAAGCTGCGGGAACCCAACCCGTAAATCAAACCATGCTTGCGATGTTCCGCCTGAATGGCGATGCCAAGATATGGTGGAAGCAACATTGCAGGGACATGGATATTAAGGGATCTTTCCAGTCCTGGGAAGACATCAAAGCTGCAATAATGGGACGTTATTTACCACCTGCCTATAGGACCTTGAGAATGAATGAATTCTTTTCACTTCGGCAGCTGAATTCAACGGTCGAAGAATACTATGCAAAGTTTGTCACTCTTCGGAGATATGCTCCTAAGATGACCTTGGAACAACAGGTGGCAAGGTTCTGTCAAGGACTAATCGATCCCTTGAACACTCGGCTGGAGGCTCTCAGGCCGTCAACGCTACAGGATGCCTTGTTGAGGGCTAAACCTCTAGCTCTCGAAGTACAAAAGGCTAATCAGAATAGGAGGAATCATTGATCAAAGAGGGCAAGGAACACTGCTTGGGACAACAGACCAGCCAACCAAACCTATAACCAGCGCCCTATTGTGGCTACCACCACAACCATGGAGTTCCCTGACGTTCGATGCTATGGTTGCGGTGAGCATGGACACTACAGATCCAATTTCCCCAGGAACATTCATGCAACCAACGCCAATGCCATACCCTTGAATACCCGTGGGTGTGGCCAAGCTAATGGAAGAGGAGGACGCGGAAGAATGAACAGAGGGCGAGGGCGTGGAGCTACCGCCAGAGTGAATGCCGCAGTAGTTCAACCAACTGTGGGTGACGAAGCAGTGGAGAGAGCAACCCTACATGCTGCAATTGACAATCCCAATGGTTGGGAGCAATACGCAGTCATTCATACGCCAGGATCTCTCAGAGGTGAACAAGTTAACTTCCTTATAGATTGTGGCAGTACTCTTTCATTTCTTTCACCCAGATGCATGAGAAAGCTTAAGCTAGATAAGTATCCGTCAAGCAAACTAGTTGTCGAGTTAGCAAATGGCAAGGAGGTAGTATCTCAACACTCTGCAGGCAAAATTGACTTTGAATTAGGGGGACACCCAACTTCTGCCCAATTTCGAACCTTACCCTTAGGATTCTTTGATGGGATACTAGGGATGGACTGGTTAAAGCAAAATAGGGCCCACATACATTGTGCACAAGGGAATTTTACCTTTACAGATAACTTGGGTAATGAAGCCTTAATCCAGGGGGAAAAGGGGAGACCTAAGGCTACTCTAGTTAAGGCCAGCAGACTCTTGAAGGGACTAAGGAAGGGTCAGCAAATATATGCAATTAAACTCAATAAGGTGGACCAATCAGATACCTCACTTCGACCAGACTGGCTGAGGGAGTATGATGACGTATTCCCCGAAGACCTTACAAATCTTCCACCACACAGAGAGGTAGATCATGGGATTGAGACTATCCCTGGGTGTGAACCTATCTCAAAAAGACCTTATAAAATGTCACTTCCGGAGGCCATCGAACTCAAAGAACAACTTAGGCAACTCATTGAGCAAGGATTCATTCCACCCAGTACTTCTCCTTGGGGTGCTCCAGTTCTTTTCCAAAAGAAGAAGGATGGGACCTTAAGGCTATGCATAGACTATCGTGGACTGAACCAGGTAACTGTCAAGAACAAGTATCCAGTTCCAAGGATTGACGAACTTTTGGACAAACTCCACGGCGCCAAAATATTTACCAAGTTGTAAGGTCTCTGACCCGATCACAAGAGCACCCTAGTACCACGAAATGAATACAATGGAATAAGTTACTATTTTTAGCAGTTTTCCAGATTCTGTCAGTGTCATGATATTTAGAACGTTATAAAGCTTCAAAATGTGAATTAAAATAATTTTTGTGAAAAATTTCCAAAAATAGTAAGTTTTGGGTCACCCGAACCGTCCAGTCTCGACCGTCTCGAAAAACTGCACCCATACCCCAAATTTGAAAAAATGCATTTTCGGACCCCGAGGGGCTGCTAAATATGGCAGGTACTCGGGCCAGTACGCCTTAGTTAGAGCTTCGTATGGCAATTTACGGCATCAAAATCCGATTCGTATGACCCGTTTTAGCCTAGAACCAAATTTCCTAAAAATTGTCCGGGGAGGCACCGGGGGCCCGGGACTGTGTGGGAACAGGTCCCAGGCCACTCCAGATCAGCTTTAGCAGCTAGGGGGCGCCCTCTTGCTTTGTGGGAGTCTTGGGAAAGCTGCCAAGCCTGCAACTCAGTCTCAGAACCAGTTAACCAAGCCAACCTGACACTTGGTGGGCAGAGAAATGGACTTGCCATGCTTAACTGGAGAAGCTCCCAGATGCATTTAGCAACCCAGATCGATTTTCAGCCTGTAGGAGCCTATTTAAAGACCTGCATACACACACACACACACACACACTTATGATCACACACACACACACACACAGTGCATACACACACACCCACATACATTGGGGAGGTGCTACCGAATCATACACCTATTGAAGAAGAAGCTAGGAGGGAGGAGCTGCCGAATTTTCATCTCAATAGGCTCAATTAGATCAGAAAATCGAGAAAATTACCAGCTCTTAATCACGATAACGACAGTTTAATTAATGCCATCTGAAAATCTCTTTCTCTACCATCTAAATTCCTTGTCTATTATGCCTATTCCTAGCCGAAAATCTCTACGACTATTCTCTAAATTCTCCTTATTCGTACTCTATTATGTAATCATTATCCCATAGCTAAATTATCAGCCATTCTTCACTCTCGATTAATGATTAGAGCATAATTATCAGAATCTTCTCTCTCTAGATAGCATAGTAATTAATCGATAAGCTAATATTTGTGCAGATTGAAGAGAATCACTATTGTAATCACTCATTAACATTGAAGCTTAATTGAATCCATTTCTCTTATGAATTAAGACGTAATTAAGGTGAAATTAATCCGTCAATAAGTCTCTAAGAATTGGTTTTTCCTCACACATATGCATAGGGTAAATCTGCATCATCTAATTGCTAGGAAATAGTCTAATCATACTTAATCCAATTCTCTGGTAATTGCAATAATGAAATCCTAATTTATTCTTGATCATGTAAGCCGAATAATTATCTTAGAGCCGGTTCCCATAGGATTATGTGCCATCCTTAATGATTGCTTATGAAAGAAATCTAGACTCTCATATAGGAGGGATTAATTGATGTCACTAATCTACCCATTGGACTCTTATGATGCTTGTGAACCTTAGCTCTTTCTCCAAGCTAATCATTTAAAGTAGTGAGAAATGGCCCCGATTAAGAGGACGCGCTTCGGGGGTGCCCATGATCGCGAAGCAAGAACGAGCAATGTCAACGGAAAGGGGAAGGCTCCCATGGACGAGCAAATACCGGCCATCTCACGGGCCATTGATGAAGAAGTGGAAGAGGTAGATCATATTTTTATTCAAGTTGTTTAAATTAACATTGCATACGCTAGTTAGGAATGCTCATATCCCCAAACATGTTGGAGAAATCCGACGGAAACCTCGGCATTGAAATCATTGTACAGTAAGTTCTAAAGTAGGAAGGTAATGTCTGGTGGGTATGCTGTTTGCAAGAGGAAAGAATGTTTGCTAGGGAAAATTTAGCTCGACATGTTCATTTTATTTCCAATGTTGAATCAGTCCTGACCCCCCTACTGATCACAGGGGGCAGAGTTCCTCGTTAGGACTCTTGAATCCACGACATGCTTTCTATGCGGTGGATACCCACGACTTGCTTTCTATGCGGTGGGAACCCACGTCTTGCTTTCTATGCGGTGGGAGTGTCCATGACGTGCTTTCTATGCGGTGGACATACCTAGTTGTATGGGCAGCTAGGCGACAACGGGAGGAGTGAACTCTCGCTGGAGGGGGGATGTTGTACCTCCAGAACATTGGAATTTTTATGAATGAGTTTGAGTAGAATTTTTACTAGAATTCTGTCTTGGTGTTGTTTGCAATACTAGTTGAAGGGCTGTTTTAACGAACCATGTGATTCGGAATTAAACAAGGAATATTTATGTTGAACAACCTTTGTGGTAGTAATTAGGTCACACGATGAAGTGTGAGTGTGGGGGTGGAAAGTGGGGGCTTGGCTCAGGTTGCCAATGCCTACGAGATGGGTGGTCCCGATTGGTCGGGAACTCTCTGTCCCCATAGTGCTTACTCGATATTAGTATCGCTCATTGCCCCTAGAGCGGGGAATTCTCGAGAGTACGTGCCTCTGAAACATGGGGAAAAAGGCACTCGAGGCTTCTCTCCTCTTGGAAGGTGGGTCATAGGATCGCTAGATAGTTTAAGTACGCTTCCCCTGCGAGGTGGAGCTAGATCTCTTTGCTAGTAGGCTCGAACTCGACTCACTTTGTGATGAGAGATCGTCCGCTAGTCGAACCCTGAACCATTTTGTTTGCTTCCGCTATAGATCTAGTGGCCATCAGGTTTACCATCAGATCCGTTGTATGATACGACGGGGTGGGGACCTCACAGGACTAGGGTGGTCACGGACCACGGCAAGGGGCCGGGCTAGACAGTGTGAACAGGGGATCCGTCTAGGGGAAGGGGCTGCGAGCCCGCCTATATAATGGGGGTTTGGGAGGAGAATCCTATGTTCTAGCATCCCTAGTTCTTACACTGGTATCAGAGCCACCCATTTTTAGCTTTTGCATGTGCATAAGGCGAGAAGGTGAGGTGTGAAGCT
The DNA here is from genome assembly GCF_014529385.1 of Adiantum capillus-veneris. Lineage (NCBI taxonomy): Eukaryota > Viridiplantae > Streptophyta > Polypodiopsida > Polypodiales > Pteridaceae > Adiantum > Adiantum capillus-veneris. Next base: position 102,903,521 of record NC_140937.1, read on the forward strand.
TATCTACACAGGGAAATCCGCTGTGACCACTGCGTGGGCAACCCCACTTGCGAGGAGGGAAGGTGGAATCATCACCTGCATGAAACCGGCTGATGGCGGGCTTGAGCTGAGTGCGAGACCAAGCTGCAGATAATTCGTCACTGGGTCGGGCAGTTTCGACCAACGCAGGTGATAGCGCTTCTTTTCCTCTTTCTCGGCGGCTCTGCAACAGAGCAGGACGCCATCGCCCACTTCATTTTTCTTTTCACATGAAGTGCCCTAAGGCCAACGGCCTTGGGAAAATTATCTAAAGTAGGGTGCATGCCCACCCCGGCATACACCCCCATACGAGCGACATATGACCGCTCGGCATAGAGAGTTACCTCCCAGCATACAGGGTTTGGCAAGTCTACAAATTTTGGCTATTTTTCAGAGCTTTGCAGGTTCTTAAAACCAGAAAGTAAGGATCCAAATTTACCGATGAAAGTCTGCATGATCGTTCATCACGTCTCCATTTGGAGACTTACAACTTGCCGAACTGCATACGATGCAAACAAGTTATTTGGGAAGCTCAAAATTCTTGACACCTTTAATTTTGTCGGTGGTTTGAAGTTCCTCGGCAGTTGAAACTCTTCACAAATTCTACCGCGGCTTGGAATTCACCTTCTTTACGATCGCAGGTGGAATTAGCACGGCTAATTACCGGCCTCTGCTACAAGTTCCTATGTTCCGTACGGCTACAAGTTTTTCTGTACTCCAAGGTATTGTTTTCTCTTTTGTTCACATAACACGTTTACGCCATGCGTATGGGAATGGATGATCAACATATGTTTGACTGTGAATACTTGGAGTCTGCTCCACTTGTGGATGTCGCGTGGCTGGATACTCTCACGGAGGGTACCCACGTGGCAACGGGAACAGATAATGCATACCCCGGTATTTTATCTCTCTCTCCACAAGAATCTACACCTCCTTCTCAGAGTGTGTTTGATATTCTAGAGGATGATAGTAACTTGCTGGATGCCAGGGAGTTTGTCACTTGACAGGACTGGAAAACTTTTGATGCCCGATCTCACAAGCTAGTTGTACGGGTCCAATTATTGGCTATACAAGTGGAAAATCTCACACAATTAATTTACAATATGCTACCAGAATCAACTTCTGACTTGCCGGCAACCCAAGAGGTTGTCTACCCACCAGTTATAGCCAAAGAGGTCCAACATGCACAAGAGAATTCGGGTGTAGGAACAGATCTGGTCGTTATCAATGTGGTTAGGAAGCTACTATCACAATCCGACTTTCGACATGCAAAAAGTAAAAAATTATTCTTTATTTGCTTAGGAACACATTAAAAAAAGTAGTTTCTACATGTCCAAGAACGTAATGATGATGCATTAGTTCGTGATTCGACATAAACTCCAGTTTTGGTGTAGGGTAGCACATTAGTTATATGTCTTCATACGCGAATGTGGCTTTTTAGAGTATTGTCCGTTTTTTGAATTGGGTAGTAGTGTTATGCCCCAATTTATTTTCCGATATAATAATTTTTGGTACGACCAATTCCATACTTTCGGCTTATACGATCAGTCAAGAACATTATGAGGTGCATGCAAGATTAGCGAATTAGGGTGTATATGATACACGTGTCACACAGTTTTACATTCCGCATTTACTTTGGACAATATTGTTTGTTGTGCAAAGCAAAATGCTTGGTCAATTTCACGTGACACAAGACTTCTAATTTGTGCTACAATTGATTTGGTGTCAAGAGCAATGGAAACCCAGTTGGGAGCACCTACATTCATCGGGATATCAGCTCACCAAATCCCTCTGCGTCTAGACTATGCCAGACACTTATGGTTTTGGCTCTCATGTTTGAGGCCATCATTTTTTCCAAGGGCTTAAAAGTCTGCATGAACGGTACGCTTGCTAAGTGGATTCACTTCTACCGTCTTATGAAATACGCTTCCACTATAACACTAGACACTTTGTCAAGGACAAGAAGCACAGTGCCAATGCTAAGTCATCCTCATACAATCACGATCCCTGTAAGATAGGTAGGTCAAGATGTGTTTTGTGTTTTTCTGTTACCTCTCTCGATGAGAGAGTCATACCAAAAAACTGTGGCATGCTTATAGGATAACCTGCAAGCTAGGCATAAGATGCACATGAGCATGGACACCGCATATACAAGGTAGTAACTTAAAGAATGTTCCTCAACCCAGCATGCTCTCTCTCTCTATCTTTCCTAAATTCTTTAAGGGACTAATGCAAAGCTTTATGAATAAGATTATGAAATACGTTTTGCCAGCCTAAGCCAAGGTGCTCTCACTCTCAGCTAGAACTTGGCCAAGACGCCATTCAAATTAGTCTTCATTGGTTCGACGATTGAACACTACTTGCCATGAGGGCTATGAGCCACACCTGCTGGCTAAGAGTCATTGCCAGATCTCAGGTAAGACCCAACTGTTGGCATTTCTTGGGTGATTTTTCTCCAGCTTTAACAGATCTACCCTGTGGCCTCCACATCGATGTTCATGGCCAAGCAAGACTCTTGCCATTCCATATGTTTTTGGGTATATTGTCAACACTACATGTTTTGGTGCGACGATTGAGTTGCATTTTGATGCACTTATACTTGCCTAGGCTGATCTATACCACCGTGTATAGGTGCAACAAACATTTTTTACAGCATGGTTGTCCATAAGAGCTACGAGGTCCGCTCTGCATGGAACTCCCGTTTTCTCTATAGCACTAGGTGTGCATATAGGAGCACAGTTTTGTGGTATGACCACATATGTGATTGCTAAATCATACAATACGTGTTGATGGTCATTTTTGGACACCTTCACACTTTCTTTTTCAAGACATACTATCTGCCAAGGGATAGTCAAAACGTTCTTTCCAAGGGGGTTGTTTTGGCACGATATACCCAGGGGTTTTGATTGCCAAGGCAACACCCAGGGTCAAAAGTTCACTTTCTTTATCTTCACTACTCTCTAGTGTTAGTGATTAGCAGGTCGAAGCAATTTTGATATGGTAGGCTTACAGGTTAAGGGTTGTACTTGACTTCCGGGTAAGTATCAGGTAATTTCCACCTCCTCGTAAGTACATGTTTTTTGGATTTATTTTCCTTTCCACTTAAGTTTGTATGCATTATGTAACCACGATGTTTGAGCTAGCAGTATTTTATCCAGCTTGCTCTTTAGCCAAGTGACAAGGTCATGAACGAGCATAGCATCAAGATACCATCATGGGTTTGAATCTTGTTGCAACAATTACAGACCTACATGGTACGGTTCTGTTTGGCACATGTTGTCACATGGGACACAACATGGTCTAGGAACTCAAGGAGTTCGGTTTAGCCAATGTGGAAAAATGATCATGAGGGTCCCTCTCACTCTTGTCGCGGAGTGTTTTGCAGTTACCTCCACACACAAGTACATTTTGTACTTGATGGATGTCGCTTTTTCGCCCATCCTTATGTGAGACATATTCCACATGTGGAGAATATGAGTCTCTAGGACTGACACTGGAGTCTAGTTCCTAATGATGTGTCGTGATGAAGTCCCTATGTGTTGATTACATCTATTTATTAGACCATTTGGAGCACACCGTATTAGGAATAGTGGCCAGAAATTGTTGGGTACTAAGTACAGACTTATTGTGATTACAAGTGCTATGAAACCACCTTAACAGAGGGTTGTTTCTCCATATAGCCAAGTATGCTACGTTCATGAGAATGTCTCATGGTTGGTCCCTAGGTGTGACTGAGCTTTCACATTCTGTTATGGTCCAACTCTTATTGAAAGTCTTTCACGTACATGCTGTGGAAAGTCTCTTCATAGAATTGTGGTTTGGATTTTTTGTGTTAAATACATGCACACTAGGTGTTATGGGCCCTAGTGTTTAGCACAGATTTATTCGGAGCGGCATGCAAGTTCATGCTTAACAATGTTTTCTATCTTTGACAATTACTATATAATCTATACTCTTTATAACGCAGCTTAAAATTTTCAAGAAGGGAGAGGGCATCTACTTGTCACTCCCTAGTTCATTTCAAAAAACACCTTACAAAACATCTAATCTAAAATGCAAAAGTAAAGGGTAAGATTGTAAGAAATGACAACCTTTTCAAAATGTAAGAAGAGCCTTTTCATAATGTAAGAAGTGACAAGCCTTTTTCAAATGTAAAGTCAAGAGACTTTCTATTCCACATAAAATCAATGTTGAATTTTGATTGCACATAACAAAAAGGAAATAACTTTAGTGGAGGTTTTGTTACTTGATACAATTTTTTTTTTTTGAAGATATAACAAAAAAATTAGTGATTTTTTTTAGTTTAATGGAAATATAATTTTTGAAGATATATTTGATTTTATCTTTTAAGGGACTTTTTTCAAGACCAATATTGATATGTTTTAGAAAATTTTAGAAGTATGTATTTATTTAAAGAGCTTGAGAAAAAGAAAAAAGGTCGCCTAACGTCGACTTGGGGTTGTCTCGCTTTGAGGACATACATGACATGCAAATGCAGGGATCGTTATCCACAT
>NC_140937.1:102910552-102953052 GCF_014529385.1 Adiantum capillus-veneris
CGACGCGCATAGCGACGCAGATAGCGATGACCATAACAGAAAAAAAATTTCTTGGGTAGAGGGCAGGTAGCCTAGCCTGTGCCCAGGTAAAAGATGGACACAGCCACAGCCAGACTTCCTGCCCTGTGCCCAAGAAAGCGAGCAGCACCAAAATCAACCATGCTCCCGCGTGCAAAAATTTCGGCAGAGTTCCCTTTGTTTTTACATAAACTTTTAAAAATAAACCATATCATGTATACGCCTCCTATATGCTATCCATGTAGGATCTCGCATGAGATTTAAGGCCAATGAAAGACAAGTACCGTACCAACTGAAAAGCATAACCATAACGAACCATAACCATAACTTAAAAGCATAACTATAATGCAGATAACTATAACCATAAACAAAATTAACAATAACCATAAGCATAACCAGAAAGTTAAACATAACCATTAACAAAACTTGAACCATAACTATGTCTATACAAGAATAGGAGAAATAACCATGTCTATACAATGAGAATGACAATAATCATAACCATAAGGGAAACAATAACTGTCTGAACAATAACTGTCTGTACAAAAAAGAGACACAGAAGCGTGTCTGTGTCTCACAAAGCATATATATGAAATCCGGTCCACTAATGACTAGGCGTCGCAACCTGCACATAGGACAACTCACAAAATTAGTATGGATATTACTTCACATATACTTACTTAATTAAATCAACTCACACATATTAACGTCTCACCTCAAGCAATCAACGAGACTGTAAAGCCTCCCAGTCTGCAGTCTCTCCTGAAGCTTCAAGATCATTCAGTACTTCATAGATACCTCTACGATATCCATCTGACTCCTCCTGGCGTGACGGAGCTCGATGCATCGCAAGATTCTGCGTTTATACAAAAATCAAAGTAATAAGAATACATGATTCATCGCGTTTTAAAAAACGCCATAGTTAAGATTGGATTAGAAACTCACAAACTCATAGCAAAAGGTATCGAAGCCTCCGCTGCCAAGAAGAGATGTCCCCCTAGTCATCTGTCGTACCTGCACGGCCTCATGCTGCTGTCTGAACCGCGTGTCCGTTGTCCGCTCATCCTCCCTGATCTGCAGCCAGGTCTCGTGTGGGATGCCCGAAGGCTTCGGCGAGCCGGTCCTGAAAGCCTTTCCAGCTGCATCTCGTTGATGTTTCACGGTGTCCTGTGCAACACCCTTGATCCACCTCCTCAGAACAACGGAAGAACCCGGAGCAGGCTGGTACTCTCTCAGGATGGTCTCCACTATGTAATTGACTTTGTCCCCATCCTAATCACCCCAAGACATCAGAAGGCTGGTCGAAAACTGCAGCTCCGCGAGCTGGCGAATCCGCTGTCGCATCTCAGTCCCGACTCTATCCATGTCAAGAGAACCATCTGCCTGTACAGTATGAAGGAGTACGAGCGGAAGTGCGACACGAGAGAGAGTGCGAGAAGAAGAGCACGACGATATGGTGAACTCGCTCTACTGTAATGTGTAGAGCATAGTGAGTTCTTATTAGGTTTTTATAAAAGAATATTTGTACATACCTGGCGGCCCGCCCACTTACCTGGGCGACCACATTGGGCTTTATACCCCAACAACCTCCCACTTAAAGTCCAATGTGGTACTTTAAATGTAAGAGAAGCTACTATACAAGCTAATATACAAGAGATGTAGAGAAGTGATGTACTACCCTACACCTAACTACTTGCGAAAATGCGCAAAGCTCTCTGAGGGAAGTCCTTTTGTAAGTAGATCAGTAGGATTTTCTGTGGTGTGAACTTTGACAAGCTGAAGTTGCTTATCCTCGAGCATTTCCCTGATGAAATGATACTTCACATCCACATGCTTTGTCTTTGAGTGATAAACTGGATTGCGAGCCAATTGTATAGCACTTTGACTATCACAATATAACACAGGCATCTCTTCTTTGATTCCCAAATCTGTTACTAGCCGATTAAGCCAAATTGATTCTTTGCATGCCTCTGATGCTGCAACATATTCAGCCTCTATAGTAGACTGAGTAACACAATCTTGTAATCTATAACGCCATGATACTGCTCCACCAGCCAATGTAAAGACATACCCTGACGTAGACCTTCGGTTGTCTAAGTCACCTGAATAAGCTGAGTCTGTAAAACCCTTTACACTTAGCTCCTGACTCCCATAGCATATACGCATACTCTTAATAGCTTTCAGGTATCTCAATATTCCTTTCATTGCCTCCCAATGTTTCTTGCCTAGGTTTGACATGTATCGACTTACTACTCCCACTGCAAATGCAATGTCTGGGCGAGTAGCAATCATTGCATACATCAAACTACCCATTGCAGACGCATATGGAATCTTATCCATTTCAGCCTGTTCTTCCTCAGACACAGGACAATCTTGTTTGCTAAGTTTCACATATGGTGGCAATGGAACACTCAGTGCCTTTCCCTTCTCCATATTGAAACGTTGCAAAACCTTGTCAATATACTCTGTTTGAGATAACCAAATCAACTTCTTTGATCTGTCTCTCTCAATGCGCATACCAAGTATATGACTTGCCTCACCCATGTCTTTCATGTCAAACGATTTTGCCATCTTTGACTTCAAAGCTGAAATTTCTTCCAAGTGCTTGCCAACAATCAACATGTCATCCACATACAAAATAAGGATCAGCCAACTACCATCCTTAGCCTTCTTTGTATATAGACAGTGATCGAACTCACTACGTTTGTAGCCTTGAGAAAGCATAAATGTGTGGAATTTATGGTACCATGCCCTCAGTGATTGTTTTAAGCCATAAAGACTCTTTAACAACTGGCATACCCAATCTTCCTTGCCTTTCTCAACAAACCCTTCTGGCTGATGCATGTAAATTTCCACATCTAAATCACCATGCAAGAACGCTGTCTTGACATCCATTTGGTGCAACACCAAATCTAATATGGCAACCAATGCAAGAAAGCATCTCAATGTAGTAATCTTGACCACCGGAGAGAAGACTTCATCAAAGTCAATGCCTTGTTCTTGCTTAAAGCCCTTGGCAACAAGCCTTGCTTTGTACTTTGGCTGACTATCATGAGCAGTGATGTTATACCTGTAAACCCATTTACAAGGTAGAGCCTTTTTGCCCTGTGGTAATTTAACTAGCTTCCATGTCTTGTTTTTATTCAGAGCTGTCATCTCTGACTGCATGGCCAATTGCCAATTCCCGGAGTCCTTCATTTGCACTGCTTCCTTGTAACATGAAGGCTCATTGTAATCAGTCAACATGACATAGTTCATAGATGAAACAAACCTATCAAAGGTCGCGTGACACGTCCAGATCTACGCACAATAGGTGGCTCAGGCTCAGCCACAACCTGTGGTTCCACTCTATCCTGTCCTTGCTCCTCTTGAGCCCTGACATTTTGTCTTGCACGTGCAGGTCCATCTTCTTGGAAGACAACTCTTCTAATCTCCTCAACCCTCTCTGGTTTAGAATGATATTTGGATTCATTAAAGTGAACATCATTGCTGCGGACAACCTTTCTAGATTCGGGATCCCAAAGTCTGTACCCCATCTCACCAGAATTACCATAGCCTAGAAAGATGCACTTCCTACTCTTTGGCTCAAGTTTGTTCCTAAATGCCTTTGGAACGTGAGTATATGCCTCACAACCAAAGACTCTGAGATGCTTGTATGAGGGAATTTTGCTTGACCATACCATCCCTGGCACTGAATCCTTCTGCAAAACCTTGCTAGGAGATCTATTTACAAGATGAACAGCTGTTGATACAGCTTCAGCCCAAAACCCATTTGGCAGTTGTGCATTAGACAACATACTTCTGACCTTCTCTTGTATGGTCCTATTCATCCTCTCAGCAACACCATTTTGAGGAGGATTGTAAGGAGCAGTAAGTTCACCTTTTATACCTTTTGAATCACAAAAGTCCTGAAAGGCTTTTGAAACATACTCTCCACCATTGTCAGTGCGTAAGCATTTAAGCTTCTTGCCACTCTGATTCTCCACAAGTGTCACAAACGTTTTGAAAACAATAAACGCTTCATCCTTGTGCTTGAGAAAGTAAACCCATACTTTCCTCGAGTAATCATCTATAAATGTCATAAAGTAAGAAGCTCCCCCTAGAGATAGGTTAGGCATAGGTCCACACAAATCACTATGAACAAGTGCCAACTGTGTATCTCTTCTACTGCTTCTATGCTTATGTGGCTGTTGTGTTTGCTTACCATACAGACAATGTTCACAGAATTCAAAATCATTAAATGAAAAGCCAGGCAAATAACCAGAACGAGACAAGATTTCCATTCCCTTCTTGGACATATGTCCTAACCGACTATGCCACAAAGAAACGTTCGGCTGCTCGGTTACATTGATTACATTTTTAGAGACATTTGATACATAAATCATGTAAAGTCCTCCAGACTTTACTCCATGTGCTACTGTCATAGAACCCTTGGATATCTTTCACATGTTCTGTCCAAAAGTGGTGACGTAGCCAGCATCATCAAGTAAACCTGTGCTGATCAAGCTCTTTGTAATTGCGGGAACATGTCTCACATTCTTCAGCGTGAAAGAAGAGCCATTCTGAAACTTCAATTAAACATCTCCAACGCCTAAGATCTCACATGTCTGCCCATTGCCTAGCCGAACATGATCTTTAGTGGTCACATAAGAGGTAAACCACTTCTTGTTTGGAGACACATGAAGTGATGCCCCTGAGTCTATAATCCAGTCACTCAATGCATTTCCATCAGATGCTGTAAGAAGAGCCGAGTCCATTGTATTCTTCAAGAAGTAGATGTCTCCTGACACTAGACTGTCATCCTCTACAATAGTGTTTGTCACATTTATTTCTTGAATCTTCACTGAGGACTTGTTCTTCTCACCATGGTCTTCAGCTTTCTCTTTGCCTTTTTCTGCTTTCCATTCTCTGCAGTCTCTTTTCATGTGACCCTTCTTGCCACAATGGTAGCATTCTATGTCACTCTTGCCTTTAGCACTGCGGGACTTGCTACGAGACTGATTCGTCTTTCCACCTTTAACCTTTTCTTTGGTCCTTCCCCTGACAACTAAGGCTGTTCCTTTGCCATTGTCCATTGTCTTTCTATTGGTTTCTTCAGTAAGCAGACTTCCTTCTACACCTGCTATGTTCAAACCATCTGGAGGTGCAGAATTACTCAAAGCTGTGCGAAAAGTGTCGCAACTTTCCGGCAATGTGATCAACAGGAACATAGCTCTAACAGGTTCATCAAACTTGACACCTTGAGCTGACAACTGACTGTAGATGGTGTTGAATTCATTCAGATGATTGGGCATAGGGGTCCCTTCTTTCATCTTCAAGTCAACAAGCTTCTTAAGCCAGTATACCTGTGAAGCTGCACTCTGCTTCTCATAAAGATCACTCAGCTTTATCCATGCTTGATAAGCCGACATCTCGTCTGCTACATTGAAGTAAACGCTTTCTGCCAAAGTCAGCATAATGGTAGAAAGTGCCAATTCATCCATTTCGCTCCATTCATCTTCGTCCATATCTTCTGGTTTTATCCCCTTGAGCTTTATAGGTTTTATCTGCTTCTTTTGTACCAACACGTGCCAAATCTGCTTCTTCCACAATGGGAAATTGGTTCCATCCAGCTTCTTGATATTGTAAAGAGCAGTGTCCTGTGATCGAGCCATAGCTACGCTTCACAATGGTTTACTTTCCTGGGAAAAATTCGGCAGAGTTTCCCCTGTAAACTGACCTGTGAACCAATATCAACCTGTCAAATGAACCAAGAAAGCTTCAGATTCCGCATAAATTTTGGTATAGTCTCCTTTGTAAAATGGCTCTGGTGTACTCAAAAATAGACCAAAAACAGCTCAAAAAACACTGTCTCTCTGACACTGTAAGCTGCGGGTAAACCTGTCCTGCACCTGTACTGTCTCTCACTGTCCTGTCACTGTCCTGTAAGCATAGACTGCGACAATGCCTCAACGGCAGTAAAGCAAAGATGAAATCCCAACTGTCTAACTCACAGTCAATACATCCTAGCTGCCTATCTAAGGGTGCTCGAGGGATCGCTCCAAGACCTGTATCACCGAAAGGATCTCAACATTCGAGAATCCCCCAGCTCAATAAAACCTCACTCGACCCTCAACAAAGGCTGCAGTAAATCTGACAGTACATAGACTTCCCACAAAGTCATACATCCACAAATTTCCCAATGTATGTTGTAACCGCTACGGCAGTTGTTTGCTGCGTGACTCACAGCCAGCAAACCCTCAACACACATACATCATCTCTGACAATACATCCCATGTGGAAGTACTTGCAATGTCAGGATGAAATCTGGAATATCAAGCAGCAAACACAAGCTACCTGATAAACTAGTGGATGTCGCCTACAGTCTGTGTGTAGATGCGCCCGTGTCGTATGTGACACGCCTCCAAGAAATGTGAGCCGTCCTTCGATGTGTAGAAAGCCACAAATCAACACTCTAGGAGTGTCGATATCCTCAGCACCTGCAGTCGTAGGCTGAAAAACCCAAATTTGCAGAGTCGGATCTGCACCCGCTGAGACCATGTAGTCGAAAATGGCCTGCGCAGAACTTTGTCGAAGCCAAACGGTGACCGAGAATTTCACTCCAATCTGAGCTAGTGACTCTAGCCTCCTGCAGTGCTGCCCCGAGCCTCGATCTGAGCTCTGATACCAGTTGAAGGAGTACGAGCGAAAGTGCGACGCGAGAGAGAGTGCGAGAAGAAGAGCACGACGATATGGTGAACTCGCTCTACTATAATGTGTAGAGCATAGTGAGTTCTTATTAGGTTTTTACAAAAGAATATGTGTACATACCTGGCGGCCCGCCCACTTACCTGGGCGACCGCATTGGGCTTTTTTCCCCAACAAATATAGGGCACCTATGGGTTGCATTATTATTTTTTCACCTTCCTCTGACTATTTAGTAAAGGCACAAATTCTAATTTAATCCTGTAAGGTGAGCTCTCTGTTGATTCCATGCTAATATACATGCTACTGGCTTTGGCATGATATGACTTATCTAGAGTATCTCTGAGGCTAAGAAAGATTGAGCTAGTTGGAAGTCCATTTGTAAAATAGCATTGTATAAACCTATGGCTTACACTAAAAAGCTACCTACTGGTGTGTCTGAGCTTTTGAAGTATTGTGCTAAATAGGGTTTATCCTGGTTGCTAAAATTGAAATCGTAGATTGATGTTGACAAAAGCATGACTTCAGGCTGCTTACCTGTACTTTTACTCGGATTCAATAACTTGGCTTCTACAAACGATGTGTTCCTCTATTTAATGTATCCTGGTTCTTAGTCCATTTGGTTGGGCTGCAGTTTGACTGGGTGATATCTCGTATGTAGTGAGCTATGGAATAGCTTGACTGGTCTAAACTACACCTGGGTGGAAATTCATCAGGATGTTATCATGGTATAAATAACTTGCTAACATGGTATAAATAACTTGCTGGTTGAGTTGCATTACTATACTGACATAGGTACTTCTTCATAGTTTTGTTACATTGCCAAACTCAGGGAATCTTGAAATTATGACTAACTAGTTAAGGTAACTTGGATCATTGGGACATGTATTGTAATGTAATTGGTAAGGTGTGCCCTAGTTGCATATGGGTCACAAATATTTTTGGCTGGTTATGGATACTGTATATGGTGGTGAATCTTCATCAGCAGGTAGCACTAAGGTTTCGTATTTTGAGCTTACTAAAAGGGTGTTTAAGTATACCTGCCCTATGGATGTATTAAGAATGGTCTGGCATATGAACATAGGTTGAGTGCTGGAAGGAATGGTAGGTCTAGAATAACTCGGGCTAAGATGGTTTTTTGCTCTGCTGGGAAATCCGGCCTAAATTTTACAATTTGTAAAAATAACCTATGGCTTGTAATAAGTAACTTATTTACTGGCTAGACTAAATAAGTTAAAATAAAGATCATAATCTGCTATTCTCAGTAAAGTATGAGCCTAGGATGGGCTTCTCCATTCTGCATAATATTCACAAACATTGTTGCTGGATATAGAAGTTTTATATATTTATGAACCCCCTATTTATGCACACTAAGTTTTGGCCTATGACCGTATGATTTTTTTAATATGCTTAAGCATTTGTAGAGTTAGGTATAACGTTTTGTGTGGTAAGAGTTATAGTCCCTCATACTGCGGCTGTGTCAACTCGTGCTAAAAATCTTGTATCACTGTTTGCTTCTTCTTAGAAATAGATATATGGGATTCAGAAGGAAGTTGTGGAAGGAATCTGATTTAATTTCAAACATAATCTTTTGTAACAAATCCTCATGTTGAGGGTCTCCTTGGGAGATGCTGGTTTTTTTTGAAAAATAATCTATTTTTCAAACAAAACTTTGGCAAAAATTTTTACATACTCGACTTTATGGTTAGGAACTATGCAAATAAGCTATGTGTTGTATTGTCTACACTAAACTATACTCGGTCTTTCGTTAGACACAGCTCGATAAAGACATTAGGTGTTTGCACAAATTGGGTGGTTGTAAAACACCACTTGGCCACCTGCACTCTCTGATTGTTAGAAAAGCATGCAATGTGTTTGGGTAACCTGCTTCTTAATGGTACTCTGACTTGGGGATGTTTCATAAATATTTGGATTAGGTACTTGACTGGCCTCCCCTAGGATGTCATGACCTAAGGGGAAAACTATGGCCCATATACTTAGACCCTTATGGTCTTCACTATTAGGTGTAGCAGTAATTTAAGTTTTCAGTAGATTGACATGGATAACAACTGATTAGACCTGATGATATCTGTCTATACATAGCCAGATCTAACGAAGTGTTGCTCTGTTTGTATGGATGCAGGTAAGGGCCTATCTTGTTTGCTATTGCTTTATTTATTGCTATCTGGCTCAGATGGGTGATTGTATCATCCCCCCAATTTACAATTTTCCAAGCTTGATGGATTTTGTATATTGTAATAATGCAAAATGTTTGTAATAACAAAGGATGTTTTGTATTATCTTTTGTGAGAATCAGGAGTCTAGAGTTTGTTGAATATGTAAATATTCAGTTGTGCTTATTGTAGCCCTAGAATAAATGAAACACACACACACACACACACACACGGTTTTTCATATGGTACACACATGGATATGGAGATATTGAATAAGTATAGTTGAAATCCCCAAGAGATTTCATACATGGGATTTCATATGTGCCCTTAAATTTGAGGGGATATAATCAAGGTAGAAACTTAAGAGTAGTTAAAGAGGTGGTGACCCAGAGGCATAAGCTAGTGGTAATAGCCTCAAGCAACAAATCAGAAAAAAATAGCATTAAAATACAATGAAATTATCACGCTCAAGGACACATTCACAGTTCAGTTTTTTACTTAGAACAGATAGAAGGAGAATCACATCAAAGGGGGCCTCATACATCGTTGTTAAAGTAGTTGGGCCCTTGTACCTTGTATTGCACCAATTGTTTGTAGAATATTATCTCAACTTGTTGAAGAACCATGGCAACAGAGAGCAGATAGATACATTGATACGTCATGCGTTTTTTTTCATGTCACAATTGCGCTAATGATGTGTAGGACTTTGCCTATTGAGACTCTATGTCACGTGCAAGAAGCATGTCTATGAGTGAAGACAAGTCCTATGATCACAAGATTTTGCATGCTCAAAGTCGATCAATCGCTCGTGGTCTCTATCTCTTTCTTTGAGCACATTAAGTATGTTGGTGAAGGAGCAAGGCTTGCATCCCCCTTTCATGCTCTCCTCCAATTCATCGTCTCATGACATGAAAGCTGCCCTTGAGTATATTAGTAGCACATGTGATTCAAAACGAGCACAATTGGTCTTGAAGCTTTGGATGAGTCAAATGTGCTTATGATCAATCCCTTACCTCGATTAGATTTTAGTGGAGGTGCTTTAACGTGAGCTTAAACAATGAAGACCAGCCACTTTTGTCAAATCTTAACAAGGCATCTATGATGTGTTTCCACCAGTTACACCACTCAAAGAAGGCATTGTTGTCTAGAATTTTTTGCTTGTGTAGCCATTGAATGTTTATTGTAAGGATCTCTACAACTACTAGAGAGGCAGTATCTACAAGACAACATATCAAGGTAAGAAATACTAGCTTCGGTTGATGGTTTAGTTTCTATTATGGCTACTTGGAATCTCTTCTAGGTAGCTGTCGTGCATATTCACAAGAGCAGGGTAGAGCCTTTTTGCAGGCTCTACCCATTTACAGGGTAGAGTCTTTTTGCCCCGTGGTAATTTAACTAGCTTCCATGTCTTGTTTTTATGCAGAGCTGTCATCTCTGACTGCATGGCCAATTGCCAATTCCCGGAGTCCTTCATTTGCACTGCTTCCTTGTAACATGAAGGCTCATTGCAATCAGTCAACATGACATAGTTCATATATGAAACAAACCTATCAGGAGGCCGCGTGACACGTCCAGATCTACGCACAATAGGTGGCTCAGGCTCAGCCACAACCTGTGGTTCCACTCTATCATGTCCTTGCTCCTCTTGAGCCCTAACATTTTGTCTTGCACGTGCAGGTCCATCTTCTTGGAAGACAACTCTTCTAATCTACTCAACCCTCTCTGGTTTAGAATGATATTTGGATTCATTAAAGTGAACATCATTGCTGCGGACAAACTTTCTGGATTTGGGATCCCAAAGTCTATACCCCATCTCACCAGAATTACCATAGCCTAGAAAGATGCACTTTCTACTCTTTGGCTCAAGTTTGTTCCTAAATTCCTTTGGAACGTAAGTATATGCCTCACAGCCAAAGACTCTAAGATGCTTGTATGAGGGCATTTTGCCTCACCATACCATCTATGGCACTGAATCCTTCTGCAAAACCTTGCTAGGAGATCTATTTACAAGATGAACAGCTGTTGATACAGCTTCAGCCCAAAACCCATTTGGCAGTTGTGCATTAGACAACATACTTCTGACCTTCTCTTGTATGGTCCTATTCATCCTCTCAGCAACACCATTTTGAGGAGGATTGTAAGGGGAAGTAAGTTCACGTTTTATACCTTTTGACTCACAAAAGTCCTGAAAGGCCTTTGAAACATACTCTCCACCATTGTCAGTGCGTAAGCATTTAAGCTTCTTGCCACTCTGATTCTCCACAAGTGTCACAAACGTTTTGAAATCACTAAACGCTTCATCCTTGTGCTTGAGAAAGTAAACCCATAATTTCCTCGAGTAATCATCTATAAATGTCATAAAGTAAGAAGCTCCCCCTAGAGATAGGTTAGGCATAGGTCCACACAAATCACTATGAACAAGTGCCAACTGTGTATCTCTTCTACTGCTTCTATGCTTATGTGGCTGCTGTGTTTGCTTACCATACAGACAATGTTCACAGAATTCAAAATCATTAAATGAAAAGCCAAGCAAATAACCAGAACGAGACAAGATTTCCATTCCCTTCTTGGACATATGTCCTAACCGGCTATGCCACAAAGAAACGCTCGGCTGCTCGGTTACATTGATTACATTTTTAGAGACATTTGATACATAAATCATGTAAAGTCCTCCAGACTTTACTCCATGTGCTACTGTCATAGAACCCTTGGATATCTTCCACATGTTCTGTCCAAAAGTGGCCTGTCCAAAAGTGGTGACGTAGCTAGCATCATCAAGTAAACCTCTGCTGATCAAGCTCTTTGTAATTGCGGGAACATGTCTCACATTCTTCAGCGTGAAAGAAGAGCCATTCTGAAACTTCAATTGAACATCTCCAACACCTAAGATCTCACATGTCTGCCCATTGCCTAGCCGAACATGATCTTTAGTGGTCACATAAGAAGTAAACCACTCCTTGTTTGGAGACACATGAAGTGATGCCCCTGATTCTATAATCCAGTCACTCAGTGCATTTCCATCAGATGCTATAAGAAGAGCTGAGTCCATTGTATTCTTCAAGAAGTAGATGTCTCCTGACACTAGACTGTCATCCTCTGAAACAGTGTTTGTCACATTTATTTCTTGAATCTTCACTGAGGACTTGTTCTTCTCACCCTGGTCTTCAGCTTTCTCTTTGCCTTTTTCTGCTTTCCATTCTCTGCAGTCTCTTTTCATGTGACCCTTCTTGCCACAATGGTAGCATTCTATGTCACTCTTGCCTTTAGCACTGCGGGACTTGCTACGAGACTGATTCCTCTTTCCACCTTTGTACTTTTCTTTGGTCCTTCCCCTGACAACTAAGGCTGTTCCTTTGCCTTTGTCCATTGTCTTTCTATTGGTTTCTTCAGTAAGCAGACTTCCTTCTACACCTGCTATGTTCAAACCATCTGGAGGTGCAGAATTACTCAAAGATGTGTGAAAAGTGTCCCAACTTTCCGGCAATGTGATCAACAGGAACATAGCTCTAACAGGTTCATCAAACTTGACACCTTGAGCTGACAACCGACTGTAGATTGTGTTGAATTCATTCAGATGATTGGACATAGGTGTCCCTTCTTTCATCTTCAAGTCAACAAGCTTCTTAAGCCAGTATACCTGTGAAGCTGCACTCTGCTTCTCATAAAGATCACTCAGCTTTAACCATGCTTGATAAGCCGACATCTCGTCTGCTACATTGAAGTAAACGCTTTCTGCCAAAGTCAGCATAATGGTAGAAAGTGCCAATTCATCCATTTCGCTCCATTCATCTTCGTCCATATCTTCTGGTTTTATCCCCTTGAGCTTTATAGGTTTTATCTGCTTCTTTTGTACCAACACGTGCCAAATCTGCTTCTTCCACAATGGGAAATTGGTTCCATCCAGCTTCTTGATATAGTAAAGAGCAGTGTCCTGTGATCCAGCCATAGCTATGCTTCACAATGGCTTACTTTCCTGGGAAAAATTCGGCAGAGTTTCCCCTGTAAACTGACCTCTGAACCAATATCAACCTGTCAAATGAACGAAGAAAGCTTCAGATTCTGCATCAATTTTGGCAGAGTATCCTTTGTAAAATGGCTCTGGTGTACTCAAAAAACAGACCAAAAAACAGCTCAAAAAACACTGTCTCTCTGACACTATAAGCTGCGGGTAAACTCGTCCTGCACCTGTACTGTCTCTCACTATCCTATCACTGTCCTATAAGCATAGACTGCGACAATGCCTCAACGGCAGTAAAGCAAAGATGCAATCCCAACTATCTAACTCACAGTCAATACATCCTAGCTGCCTATCTAAGGGTGCTCGAGGGATCGCTCCAAGACCTGTATCACCGAAAGGATCTCAACATTCGAGAATCCCCCAGCTCAATAAAACCTCACTCGACCCTCAACAAAGGCTGCAGTAAATCTGACAGTACATAGACTTCCCACAAAGTCATACATCCACAAATTTCCCATTGTATGCTGTAACCGCTGCGGCGGTTGTTTGCTGCGTGACTCACAGCCAGCAAACCCTCAACAGACATACATCATCTCTGACAATACATCCCATGTGGAAGTACCTGCAATGTCAGGATGAAATCTGGAATATCAAGCAGCAAACACAAGCTACCTGATGAACTAGTGGATGTCGCCTACAGTCTGTGTGTAGATACGCCCGTGTCGTATGTGACACGCCTCCAAGAAATGTGAGCCGTCCTTCGATGTGTAGACAGCCACAAATCAACACTCTGGGAGTGTCGATATTCTCAGCACGTGCAGTCGTAGGCCGAAAACCCCAAATTTGCAGAGTCGGATCTACACCCGTCGAGACCACGTAGTCGAAAATGGCCTGCGCAGACCTTTGTCGAAGCCGAAAGATGGCCGAGATGACCTCATAATTTCACGTCGCACTTCGCCTATCTTCGCCTCTCGAATTTCACTCCAATCTGAGCTGGTGACTCTAGCCTCCTGCAGTGCTGCCCCGAGCCTCGATCTGAGCTCTGATACCAGTTGAAGGAGTACGAGCGGAAGTGCGAGGCGAGAGAGAGTGCGAGAAGAAGAGCACGACGATATGGTGAACTCGCTCTACTGTAATGTGTAGAGCTTAGTGAGTTCTTATTAGGTTTTTGCAAAAGAATATGTGTACATACCTGGCGGCCCGCCCACTTACCTGGGCGACCACATTGGGCTTTATACCCCAACACAATATAGAGCTTGGAGGCTTTAGGATCGTGTGCCCCCCAAGGTGTCCGAGGTGTGCCAAGAGGTTTGTCGAGAGGTGTGCCTGGGTAGGACGGGGGTCGTGAGCGAGGAGGGGTCGAAGCATCTATGGACCCTTCTCCACAGCAACCACCACCTCCACCTGACCATCGCCGAGATCGGCGAGTGCGCCTATGCTGCAAAGATGAGGACGTACCCGCCTCTATCCCACCCCTAGGTGTCAAAGCGGCCGTGATGGGAGAAGCAGGCGTCGTACCCATAGGCGTCCTCCCCCCGTAGGCGTCCCCCCCCTAGGCATCGGACCCTCCGGTGTGAAGCCCGGAGGCGTAGTACCCGTGCCTCTAGCTACCCAGTACTGAGAAGCCTCTGCCATCTGAGTAGGTGTCATCCGTGTAACGAAGCCCATGAATGCATCTGCACTCATGGAAGCGGGATATGGAATCTGGTCTGCCATACTAAAGTCCTGCACAAACATAAATCTCTAATTACAAACATAAATCTGCCCCAACTCGTTCTTGCAGATTGTCTTCATCCATTGCATCTTCATCTACAAGTGTCAATTTTGGCTCGTCTGCGTCATCCCTCGTATATCTGTCAGCTTCCTTTGCCATACCTTCATCAATCTCATCTAATCTCATAGTAGTATGGACGTCGTCGGACTGACTTTCCTCTAGGAGATCTTGCCCTTCAAATACTTGTTTATTTCTTGGAGCAACCTTAACCACAAACCACCATTGTCGCTCTCGAGGGTCTGGTACAAAGACCACTTGCTCGCCATGTTCGGGGAGAGCAAATGTGTCGCTCGCATCTGTCCAAATCTTTGTAGAATCTATTTGCATAAGTTTGTTTCCATCTCTGCGCACCGTTGCATTGCGACTAGAAGTAATCACCTTGAACCACTTCACATCCAACAAAAACATCTCAAACCGCCTGAAGCTTACTTTCAGGATATATGACACCAGACCACAGTAATCCAGGTTGCTAGTGCTTTCATTCGTGTCTCTAGCACTGGCCCTGCTCTTTTGCATGAAACTAACCATTACCCCATTGTCAAATGTGTTTCTTCTGCTGTCAATTTGTTGTGTTCTGAAATGCTTTCCATGCGACCACAGTGCCATGTATGTATGATACTTCTAGTCACATCCAATAGCCAGCTTTTCCTCTTCTAGAGATATGGGTTCTCCGATTTGTCGAGCTGCTCTCACTGTCTTGTCCAACCATGCCATTGTAGGGAATTCAGATAGAGGAGCGAGATAGTCTGGCAAGGGTAAGCCTCTAGTCGTTCGACTTTGCCTGAAATCCTGTCGCTCCCTATTGCGTCTCTCTTTCTCTTCTTCGTACCTTTCAAGCCATTTTTGCATTGGCGCTGAATTTAGTATACAGAACTTCATGATCTTTTCTCGCATGGCCAAGTTCATTTTCTTCGGCAGCCCTTGCACTTGCGGCTCCTCTCCCACCAGTCTTGCATCCTCCTCATCACTCCACAGTCGAGGCATTTCTGGGTCAGAAACGGATAGAAATTCGGTCGTCAATACAAGAGACTCTTGCACCAGCCATCCTTCTGCCATGCTCCCCTCTGGACACGCTTTTTGGCGAACAAAACCCTTAAGTGTTTTCATGAATCACTCTAGAAAGAACATCCAGCGGCTGTGGACTGTACCTGCCACTGCAACCTCATCTACTACATGGACGAGCAAGTGCATTTGGATAGTTAGGCAGCTCGTGGGTAGATACTTCTCAATCATGCAAACTGCCTCAATGGAGTTAGCCCTTGCGACTCTAATAGATTCCTCCCGTATCTCCTTGGAAGAGATCCACCGCACTAGCTCTGAAATCTTGTATATGCAGGTCCGCACTTCCTCCGTTAAACACCCCTTGATCACAATTGGAAGAATGAATTGCAAGAACTTATGCCAGTCGTGCGATTTCAATCCTGACAGTTGACCGTCACGGGTGAATGCTGTCTTGAGACATCGCATATATCCTGTTGGCGTCCTGAACTCTAAAATCACCCTTTTCACTTATCGCTCTTCGTTTTTTAGCAATACCCATGGCGCTCTTGGAAGTTTTGTTTGGCCAACTGCATTGGTGAAAGGCCATAGCTCTGGCATCTTTCCAACTGACTACAAATCATCTCGTGAAGCTCGATTGTCTTTCATTCCCATGATTGTCTTCCAGAGGAGCTCTCGCACATTCTTGAATATATGCATTGGATCCAGGAAATGGTTAATTAGTAGATCACCCCAGTACGGCAACATATGGAGAATGGAAAAACATTTCATTCCTGGAACAGGTTGCCCCTCATGTTGCTCCCATCGGCGACACCACTCTTGTACATGCATAGGACGACATTCGACGCGACCAAGCTGACCTTCGTGCAAGTGATGGCCATCTGGAAGATAACAATGGTGTCCTTGATAAATTGTCTTTCGAAGAGAGGCAGAATAGCACACATCCAAAGACTGCCCGCAAATTGGACATGCATTGTATCCCGAAGTTGTTAGCCCTGCATATATTAAAGCATGAATCAGGCCAAGGCAAAGGGCTTGCGAATAGGGAGAATTTTGTAAATCAATAACCATTACCAGAAGATTCTCCATATCCTGGCCAATCATGCATAGTCCACATAAGAAGTCCATGGATCCTTGCATGTTGTTGTCCTACTGGTTCAACCGCATCTGCTATGTCGATCCCATGCCATAACTCCTGGAGCTCGTCAACTAGTGGAGCTAGATAAACATCCATGTTTTTTTCCTTGAACTTACCAGGTACAATCAAGCTTAATATCAAATGACCCTTCTTGATGGCAAGCCACGGCGGGAGGTTGTAATTGATAAGGCACACAGGCCAAGTGCTCCATGACGAGCTTCTCAAGCCAAATGGATTGACTCCATCCATTGCCATGCCCAAACACAAATTGCGTGGTTCACTCTTAAAATGTGGCCAGGTATCTTCAATGTGCCTCCAAGCCTTTGAATCAGTGGGCACCCTAAATGGTGCGTCAGTGGATCTATTCGTAGAATGCCGCCGCATCAACTTTGCAATGGAACCACAATGAAACATGCTTTTTATCCTAGGAATAATAGGGAAATGCCGCAAGACTTTAGTTGGCACTGTCTCGCCAACTGCATCTAGTTTGTAGCGCATTGCTCCACACTTAGGACACGATAGAGAATCTGTGAATTCATTGCGAAAAAGAATGCAATCATTTGGACATGCATGAATCTTGTTGTAGTCCAAGCCAACTGAGGTCAGAAGTTGCTTTGCATCTGGCCTGGAGGGGGGCATTTCATTGCCATCCGGGAGAAGTTGCTCCCGCAATAACCAGTTTAAGCCACATTAAATTAAAAAGCTCTCCGAGCACATCCCCGTTGCAATCGGAAAATCTCTTTTGTAAATTACGTACCTAAACAAAGCAGTGACGCTTGCATCCGACCACCCGTACACTCACTGAAGATTCAAAAACGCCAGACAAGTACGAAGCACAGATATTTTGGCGCCTTCATAGATTGGTTGACGTGCCAACTTCCTCAACATGTCTTCAGGAGATAGGTGCACGGCTTCTGGTGCTGCTTCGTTCGTGTTCTCCTCACTTGTCTGGAAGAAGGCATCCAACATCTCCTCCATGCCGTCGTCTTCTGTCTGTAAGCCCTTTTCTGCTTCCATCCATGGCTCTATATTGGTCGGACCTTCACACATAATCTTTTTTCTCTCTCTCTCTCAGATGTAGGTGCTATGTCGCAGAAATCAATGCCCGTTCCGTAGGAGTCCTATCGGAGATTCTGTACGGTTTCTCTAGCAATCTCTCCGTACTTGTGCACATGCTCATTACATATCCTACGCTTGCACAGGATTTGATACGTGCAGAGCGTGCACGAGCATGCAATCTTTTCCTCCATGTTAGTTGATGACGTTGCCATCTACAATGATTATGAATGTTGTTTTAATATATATATATATATATACT
Source organism: Adiantum capillus-veneris (assembly GCF_014529385.1). NCBI lineage: Eukaryota > Viridiplantae > Streptophyta > Polypodiopsida > Polypodiales > Pteridaceae > Adiantum > Adiantum capillus-veneris. The sequence goes on from NC_140937.1 coordinate 102,928,616, forward strand.
CCTCACAATGTAAACTACCTCGCATTCTCTAGTCTTGCCCAATCTCCGTACACCTCGGTCTAGAGGTGTACGGAGATCAGGACCACCGGGTCAAAATCTCGTCTTTATTGGTCAAATCCTATATGGGTAGACACATACGTGCACTCCCAGGTGTACATGGCAATGCATGTAGCAGGTAAAACCCCTTTGCCTCTTTTAGTTCCATAGTTTCTTCTCTGTCTACGTACCCTATCTCTCGTTCTTTCTCTCTCGATCTCGCTCTCGCTATCTCTCTTTCTCTCTCTCTCTCTCTCTCTCTCTCTCTCTCTCTCTCTCTCTCTCTCGATCTCGCTCTCGCTAGCTATCTCTCTTTCTCTCTCTATTTCCCTATTTTCCTATCTCTCTCTCTCTCTCTCTCTCTCTCTCTCTCTCTCTCTCTCTCTCTCTCTCTCTCTCTCTACTTCCCTATCTCTCTACTGATCGAACGAGCGACTGAGCTAGGGAGATCTAGACGCCCACGACTGCGGAGGACTACACAACATCGACAGAGGCTGCATCAGAGGATCTAGCTAGGTCACTTAGGCTCGACATGCACAATGCGCGGTTAGACTACTGACCATGGAGGAGATTGATGAGATCCGCCAGTGACAGATGCTGGATCTCCTATGATCTACCTATCCCAGCTAGCTAGTTTAGCCGTTTAGTCCACACCCAGCACTTTACGATTCCATAATATTTTATTTTGTCATCTTCTTACTCTGACTTTGTATCAGATCCATCACATTGTAACTTTCTTGTCTCATGTCTCATAGGTCACTTTGGCCTTTCGAAGACGTTAATATAACATTTCATTTCATTTCTCTCTTTAATTTTTTTTCTTTAATTTTAATTTCCTAAGCATACATTAATTCTCTCTCTCTCTCTCTCTCTCTCTCTCTCTCTCTCTCTCTCTCTCTCTCTCTCTCTCTCTCTCTCTCTATTTCCTACACACACACACACACACACACTGCTCTCTCTCTTTCCTACACACATACACACACCGTTCTCTCTCTCTCTCTCTCTCTCTCTCTCTCTCTCTCTCTCTCTCTCTCTCTCTCTCTCTCTCTCTCTCTCTCTCCTACACACATACACACATAGGATGTAGAGAGAGAGAGAGGGAGGGGTTGGGGGGGGGGGGGGGGGGGGGGGGGGGGGGGGGGGCGGCGGAGATGGACATAATACCTGCGCAGCAGGTTTCAGCCAAGATCTGAGAAGGCGAAAATGGCCCCTGCGCGCGGGTTTCTCTTTTTTCCCCCAAATTTTTTGCATCGCTATACACGTGGCTATACACATCAATATACGTGTGGCAAATAAAGCCTTTCCACGCGTATATCGACGCACACTGCGATGCGTATATCGACGCGTATAGCGACACACGCTAATTACGTCGATATACACGTGGAAAAGCATGGCCGTCGATATATACGCGTCGATATCTTCATGTAGTGTTGTAGTGAGATAAACTAATTTTCTATGCATGGCCTAATTATCTCGACTTCCTAACATTGATTTCTAGCTCTGATTATTATTGTATAATTATCTAAGTAATTTAGGTAATTTCCCCCTTCAATTTATGTCTTTTACAGCAATGGTTACCAAAACCTTACACTTTATTTAATTAATTTAATCAATAGTATCAATTTCCAGTGGCCATAACTATGTCCGTTTTTATCAGAATTCACTGAAAATTTCTAACCATAGTAAACTCATGATTACGGTTCCAAAAATGCCAATATTTGCCACGGTCGGACAATTCTACATTGCTTTTTCAATAATCATATAAGTTTGATCAAGCTTTATACAATCTTTAAGGTTTTAGAAATTTTAAACCTTACACTCTTTGACACATTGGTGACACCGGTGCTTCTTTATGGAGGGGAGGTGTGGGGTGGTAGCATCAGGAAGTCTACTTGGAAAGAGTTTGAGAATGTCCAAAAGAGTTTTCTCGCCAACTTTCTCCAAGTCAAGACATAAACACCCTACATACTCTTACTTCTTGAGTCTGTATCGCTTCCCATTGAGGTCTTGGGCATGCAAAGGGTTGTGGAGTACATGCTTAAGACATAACGTAGCCCTTTGTATTGACTTCCTACAATCGCATATGAAGTAATTCAAAAGGTCCAAAAGACATGGAAGAGCAAAATACTAAGTTCGGGGTGGATGCATGATATCAAGAAATGGTTTGGAAGATGGGATGCATGTCACTTGGTCAAGGATGCATCCATCGACTCCCAACTTAATGAGGACTTCTTACAACACCAATGTATCACGGCTTGGGAGAAATCTGAAGGTTCTCGCTTCAGCCATTACACCACACACATTGCCCCAAACTACAAATCTCTCTTCTTATATGAATGAGGTAACCGAACCATCCCTACATCCTTGAGCCCATCCCGTTGAGTACAATCGGGACCGTTGCCTCGATTCATCTTAGCTCCCATTCTCTACGCTGCGAGACAGGACGTTGGGGCGCTGACGAGGAGTCTCATCAACTTTTCACCTTATGCCCTCGTCAAGTTCAAGAGAGTGAGTACCACACACTACTTGAGTGCTCAACTTTTGACCTCATTAGGTCCTCTTTTCCCCATATATTCAGCCATGAGCTCTCCCTACATACCTTCCTCTCCCAACCACGATGGGGACTCTCTATTGCGACGCTCATTTTAGCCATTTTTGAGCATCGAGAGTCACTTATGACCTCCACTTACACCACGTGACATGTTCATTTGGTCCCATAGGTCATATTTGACCTCCGAGGAAGATAATAGACCTATCTCTCTCTCTCTCTCTCTCATGCACACGAACTCACACAACACAGCTACAATGGGTCTTTTTGTCAATGATTCTCTCTCATCCACACAAACTCACACACAAGCTACATCACTGAAGTAGGTCATTCTCTCTCTCTCTCTCTCTCTCTCTCTCTCTCTCTCTCTCTCTCTCTCTCTCTCTTTCTCTCTCTCTCTCTCTCTCTCTCTTAAACACACACACACACACACACACACATGCACACACTGGCAAACACTGCATGTGCATACGAATATTAACTATTGTACTATTGGGTCTTTTTTTTGATGATTCTCTCTCATCCACACAAACTCACACACAAGATACATCATTGTGGTGGGTCACTCTCTCTCTCTCTCTCTCTCTCTCTCTCTCTCTCTCACACACACACACACACACACACACACACACACACACACACAGAGGATATCTTCTGGTATTGATGACTTGCACACCTACTTGACAATACACCTTTTTAGATGATCTTTCTGTATCTTGAGCGTAAAACCTTTCCTTTTGTCTATCTGTCTTTGTTCCTCTATGTGCTCATAATTGACTTTAAATGATTTCTCGTGAGACACTCTCCTTACTAGCCCACCTCTACCCCCCATGTAGGTCCCTTGGAGGCTTCAATGCATATGAAGCACAAACGGACATTAACTGGCTTAAAATTTGAGGATTCCCTTTACAAACTGACACTCTTAGTGGGTAGGTGTGGATGAACCTAGTCTTTGACAAAATAAGGTAGGCATTAATGAAACATCACTTGCCTCACTTTGGTTTTTTTTATCATGCACCTCATAAGGCTCCTTCTCTGATAAATCGGCCAGTTCCAGTTCTTCCTTCCTCACTAGCCATGGTGCATGCAAACGATTGGCAATGCACCTCGCTCAGTAGGCCCTTTAAGCTGCACTTGTATTCGGTCTTACTCGCCTTGCTCTCTCAAACATCTATGGCACACACACGCACACACTCACATACACATACACTGCAAGGGAGGCCCCCCTTTCAGATTGTAGACTAGCGGGTTGGCTTGGTGACGCACTAGTAGTATAAGATCTTCTCCCCTTCTGGTTTTCAACCACCACTTATGCAAGTAATCATATGGAAACTATTGTTCTATACTTGGTCGAGGCACCACCGCTGTATCTCTTGAGGATATTACATATACATGTACACTTCAATTGTTGCAGCACGGATTTGGCCTGAATGGTATACTGCAGGTCTTCTATATTTCTCACATTCTATTGACAGGCCATGGGGGCTAGGTCCGAATGCTACTCGGACACTCAACTATCTGGCAAAATATATGGTACAACTCGCTGGCTGGCCTATTCAACACACCATGCAGAAGAATACATATCAGGTAGGTGTATTTCACCTACTTAGAAATGCTATGTTAATTTCATTGTGATCACTTGTTAATCAGTGATTAAGGTAGCATAATAATCAAAAGGGAATTTAGATATAGTACACACTCTGTACATAGAAACCTTCTTTTTTTTGCATAAAGAGCATGTTTTGGAATGCCTATTTAAACATTTTGTAAAGTAGCCTTTATGTTTCAATGCATTAAAAAAGCTAATGTTTAAAGACTTTCTCTTTCAAACCCTGAGAGGGATTGAGTATATGCCATGAACGGTAAGCCGTAAACCTCCTGTGGAGGATCTCACTAGGAGATGGCACAAACTGGAATTTTTGAAAATTTGTTCAATTTACAAACAAGACGCTGCCTGATTTTTTGGCCATACAAGTAAAATTAACCTTAGCAAATTGTTGTCTCTTTTGTTCAAGCTGGTAGTGACATTATGACTCCTAGCAAGATCGAAGAAATCTTGCCTCAATCAGTAGATACCATTTTTTATGATTCTATGCAGGCACTAAGTTGACAATGGTGGCTAAAGACAAAGAAATAAGGAAATTTGCCTACATGAAACCCAATGTTTTGGAACAACAAATACACACTTAATTTTTATTGAAATAATTGGTGGAAAGGGTATAGACATTGCATTCATGTTCTGGCATGATGATTGATATTACATAAGCTAAAAAATCATTGGTACTGATGGGTTCGTGAGGACTATTGATTCTCATGCATGATTGAACAGATATGATATGACGGGATGTTTTAAAAAAGAGACTACTTGCAAAGTATATTAATCTTTAATATGTTTTGAGAATGCTACCATATTTTTTGAGATAGTAACATGTGATGTACTGCTAGTTTTTGATACATGAGATATGTTTTAGTTATTGAGATAATTGGTGGAAAGGGTATAGACATTGCGTTTGTACTCTAGCATGGTGATTCACATTACATAAACTGAAAAACCTTGATACTGATGGGTCTTCACAATTGATTCTCATTCATGATTGAGTATATATGATATGACAGGAGGTTCAAAATGAATCACTTGCAAAGTATATTAGTCTCTAATATGTGTTGAGGATGCTATCATATTTTTGAGCTAGTAACGTGTGATATACTGCTAGTGTTTGATACATGAGATATATGTCAGTTTTTGAATCCGTAAACCTCCTGTGGAGGATCTTGTTGGGAGATCGCATAAACTGAGTTTTTTGAAATACTACTTGACTTGCAAAGGAGGTGCTGTTTGATTTTTTCCAGGTGCTCTACATTGATAGGTAACCCAAAAATACATATGTATTTGCATCATATATGGTAATCGACACTAGTAGTTTTCTGAAAGAGCTCCGTGAGTGTTGGGCTACACATGCATATACATTTAGAGGTTATCTTACTTGAAATCTGAAATTAAGTAGTTAATCCTAAGGGTAAGCTGTAAACTAGGTCTACAGGTGTGACATGGATAACAACTGGATCCAGTGTCGACACCTGCAAAACGCATAAACATAGCCAGTTCTAACTGAATGTTTTTGTATGGATGCAGGTAACAACTGGATCCTTCTCCTTGTAGGTGTAGTGGAGGCTCATCCCAAAGGGGTGGACACGCATAGAATCAACAACAAAATACCAATTTGTAATGCTCAAAGATCCTCTCTCTCTCTCTCTCTCTCTCTCTCTCTCTCTCTCTCTCAAACACACACACACATGCACACACTCACACACACTGCACGTGCACACGAATATTAACTCCTGTAGTACTGGGTCTTTTTGTCGATGATTCTCTCTCATCCACACAAACTCACACACAAGATACATCATCGTGGTGGGTCTTTCTCTCTCTCTCTCTCTCTCTCTCTCTCTCTCTCTCTCTCTCTCTCTCTCTCTCTCTCTCTCACACACACACACACACACACACACACACACACATTGCACGTGCACACAAACCTCAACTCCTGTAGTATTGGACTCCAAATGAAAATTGTCAAGCTAATAAAAGGGCATTAAACTTTGAACACATCATGTAGTTCTCCAAGAGAAGAAGATGGAGAGACAAACACATGCAGGCTTCTTTGAGCTAGAAATTTTTACGCTGCATTATATATAAAATATAGATTGCCTCTAAACTTTAACATTATTTCAATATGTAATAACTTGGCTTAGACGATGATGGGAATCGAGTCCAATGCTGAAACGATCGGATATACTCTGCTGCAGCATATCATCAAAGCAAAGGAGTTGGTGGAGCTATTAGATGATCCATCCAATGCTGGCATTGCCAAAGTTTTGCGCCAGAAGTATTTCAGTGAGCTAAAGAGCATTTTTTCACCTCAGAGAGAGAGAGAGAACCTTTGCCTTCTAAAAACTACATTGCTTTTCTATTTAAAGAGTCAATACATGATTTAAAATTTCTAAAATCTAGAATCCAAAGTTTCATTTTCTTCTGTTTCATTTACCAAATCTTTATTAAAGTATTTTAACAATGTATCTATTTGAAACTTATCTATCTTGTGTATAAATTTGACTACCATTTGAAGATCTTATAGTATTTTAAGAGTATAGATTTGGAATTTAAACATGGAACTTTTTAATCTTGTAAATACCTTTTTATGTAGGAAGCATTTGAGTGCAGTTTTTAAAAAATTTTCATGTGTGCTAACTCTTTTTGAATAGTGCTTTGATCTTGGAACTACTATGCAAACAAGTAATTGTGTAAGGTAACTATGGATTCAAAGTTTGCTAAACAAGTCTTTGCTTGCTATGCTTGGTTTTTGAAGCAAGTTAATATTGACAACGGTATTTAAAAAGAAAATTGAAGTAGTGCTTGATGATAATGATATAGCTAATGTGCAGTTCAAAATGCTGGTTTAATGGAAACCAAAGACATATAAAAGCTCGAAGTTTATGAAATGATAAGTGGAGAGGTGAGTTTGAGTGGCTTGAGTTTGATAAGATACAAGTCAAAATGGTTTGCTCTTTTTGTAGAATTGACAAACATTGTATAAGTGAATTTGGAAACAACGGGATAATCAACATGCAACTTAGTGTCCTAATAAATTATGGGGGATCAGAGAAACCCAAAGCACTTGCATAAGCATTGCATAGTGGAAAAAAAAATATATGAAGTAGGAGCTATTAAGCAATTTGAAGATATAGAAGATGGTATTAAAATGTAATTTGGATCGAATATGTTTCCACTCTTGAATCGCTTAGAGAATGTAGCACTCCAAATATTTTTGAAATATGTATTAAGAGTGATAAAGCATGTGCTTCTTCTATGCACTGCATTGGGAAGGAGCTTGAAGTAGAGTATTTTGATCAGTCTCCATTCTTTGGACTTATGGTGAATGAGTCAATGGACATTTTAATAGATGACTATATGATTGTATATATTTCTTTTATAAAAAACAATCTGCCTAAAATCTCATTTTTGACCTTTTGGAGATAGATGATCGAATAGCTCTTGGATTGTTTGCCTTAATGAAAAAATTATTGGTAGATTTTGATTTGGATGAAAAAAATTTAGTTTGCTTCGATTTCGATGGAGCATCAGTTATGGTTGGAAAAAAAGAAGGGATAACTATAAGATTCAAAGATGCATTTTCTTTTTTATCTTTATATATCGTGTTGCTCACGACACCAATTTATGTGCTAGTAATACTATATATGATTTTTCTTTTGCAACTTATGTTGATATTACGTTGAATGAAGTGGCTACTCATTTAAAAAGAAATGTTGCTCATTTTAAAAAAATTAAGTCCTTAAAATATGAACTTGATTTACCATTATTTAAGATAGAGAACATACACGTAATCCAATGGGTGAGTAGACATAAAGTGCTCTCGAAATTCTATGAATTGCTCAAACCATTGTTTGAATACTTTTTAAAAGAAAAACCAAATGTTTTTGCTAAAATCTCTTCATTTACACTTATGCATGTTACATATTACTTAGGTAACATATCCTCTCATTTAACAAATATATATTTAGAATAGTGGATGTCCATGGAGTGTGAATTTGTCATGATACTTACCCTTGATCTTAATGTCCTAGAGTTAGATAGCTACGTATATCCTATAATTATTGATATGGACCATCCAAAAGACTTTTGTATGAATCGAAGTCTTCAAAAAAGAGGCTCAAACTTTAAAAGCATTCCACGTGTGAGATAAAGGTGTCTCTTATCTTGAAAATGTGATAGCCTTTCGAAAGGCTTTCACAAAGCATATTGTTTTGAACTTGAAGGGGATACTTCCATTTTGAGCCATTTTAATTTTTTACCTCTTTCTTCTATTCTTCCACAAGATTTTCAAAAGGATTAAAACTTTTTTTGGAGGTGATGCAAGGAGATTATAAAAAAAATTTGGACAAAGAAAAAAGTTAAAAATGTGAAAGAAGGGGGGAGAGATTGTTCAGTGTTTAATTGATTCTTTTTTTAATGAGAAAAGAATTTGAAGTTTTTAAATATCAAACATACAATGAGTGGAAGGGGTGGAACTCCAACAACACATGGAGCTACATTAGTAGCAATAACACTTTTAGGAAAAAGTATGCAACATTACTATTGCTTACTCAAATAGCATTGGTGCAATATTGTAGTACAACTATTTGTGAGTGTTGCTTTAGTATCAAAACATAATCAAATCTAAGCGTACAAATTCTCTGACAACTAAGAGCATATGTACTTTAATGAGAATTTCTATTGATGGATCTCCATTGGATGAGTTCAATTTTGATGAGAAATTCTCTTGAAGAAAATCCATTGGACCAATTCAATTTTGATGAAGTGGTTGTACTGTGGCAAGATGATATAAAGACCTCAAGATATGCATTTATCTCGCTTGAAGGTTAGATCAATATAAGTTTAAACAATGGTTTAAGAAATTCATTGATTTCAAGAGCACCTTTTGTCTACCCAATCTGATTGTGTGTATGTCCTCTATCTTAAGAAAAGGTAAATAAAATTCATCTTGTGATTTTATATAATGAATAGCCAATGCATTCAATGTAGTATCAACATATGTTACAAAAGAAAAATCATTAGTAGTGTTACAAGCACATAACTTGGTGCATAGAACTATACAATGTATGAAGGCTAAAAAAAAAGACACTCCATCCTTGAATCTTGTAGCTACTCCTACTTTTCTCAAACCATAATTGGTGCTCCATCTGAACCAAAGCTTTCAACAAATTTTCATGCTATCTTCTGTATCTTCAAAATGCTTAGTAACACCAACTTCAAAACTTTTCTTTCCACTATGCAATTCTCATGCAAGTGCTTTGTGTCTCTTTGGTTCCCCATGATTGACTAAAGCACTATGTTGATTGTCCCATCAATTTTAAATTCACTTTCACAACATTTGTTAGTTTAACAAAAAGAGAAAAATATTTTAGTTTGCTTCCTATAAAAGTCAAGCGACTCAAATTTACATCTTTATCTATTATTCCATGAAATTAAAACCCAACCATAGAAAGCAAAAATATTTGTTTTGTAGAATTTGAAGCCATAGAAACTTCTTACACAATTATTTGTTTAATGTAGTAGCACTATTTGGAAACAGTTTGCGCCTTTAGCGTCATGTGTGAACAAATATCAGTTTTTTTTTAAAGTTGTATACAAATGCTTTCTACATGAAAAGATATCTACAAGTTAAATAAGTTTCATGTTTACGTTTCAAATCCATACACTGTTGACATACTATAAATATCTTTAAAAGTTAATCAAAGGTATTCACAAGATATATAAGTTTCAAACTATACATTGTTAAAATACTTAGATAAAGTTAATCAGCGAGTTAATTTTGGTGAGAGAGAAGAACCTCATGGGTGAAGGGTTAAGGGATTTGTGTAGCAAAGGGGTGAGTGTTGGTGACAATGTCGTGCTGGCCTTGCAATGAGAGATCCATAGGTAGGATTTGTGGAGCTGCTAGCCTTGCTTGAAGGGAGGGTAGTGTGAGGTCCTTATAGTGTTGCTAGTGTAGCTTGAAGTGAGACACATTGGGGCGCTAACTGCTCATCATAGCGCTCGCCAATTTATGAAATCACTGGGAGTGGGCGGTGTTGAAAAACTTGTGCTTTTTTTGGAGGAGGTTAAGGAAAAAATTTTGCTTAGTGTCTATTTAGCACTTACTATGTACTTAGCGTTCTTTTTTTTGCCACTCCATTCGCTTAGACTTGGTGATTAATGATTATATCGCTTTTTCTTCCTTGGCTTAGGGCCATGTTACACCGGCTATGGCCATATGTAGAGCGTGCCCAAACCATCGTACACAGAGGTGGTGTTGGGGGCCTAGGGGCCGACGAAGTACCCCTCACCCAACCAGGAAGATAAAGACTTGGAAGTCATTGCACAACATAGTGGGGGTGACCAAGGCGGCATTGCTAGAATGAGTAAGGATGAACTGAGAGGGTGCAAGGCACTGATTGAGAAGAAACTGGTTGATATTCTTTGTGTGTTGTCCCTAAACAAAATAATCATGAAGGAAACAGAAGCTCCCTCTAGATCCTTGGATATTGCCAAGGGTGACAGAGTCTTCCAAGGTCTTAGAAAATCAATCCCACAAAAAGTTGAAGTGAAAGATGCCATTATTGTGGTTGTCCCTCTGGCTTTGATTAAAAATAGCTTGTTGAGTTAGCCGACTCGACACTTGTTTTTGGATTTATAGACAGGGTATTTACAAAATCCAAACTGATAAATTGAATGTATAGTGCTAATGTCCTCAATCAGAGTGGATCAATCATGATGGCCTATTATATTGCAAAAGGTTTCTTCTCGGTTCAATTCAACGACACAACAATGGCTAAAATCTTGGCCAAAAGTCCACTATTCTTTAACTGGGTGCTTGTGTGTGCACTCCCATGGGATCCCTCTTTTGAATCCACCGAAGCATTCAAGAATATGTGCCTAGTTTGGGTGGAGTTTGTTAACCTCTCGATGTGGCTGAGAAACAACTTAAAAGACTTAGTAGCATCTCTCGGTACCCTGTTGTTTGTGCCAACTAGAAGAGTCGTAGGTTCCACATCAAATAAGATGTGCATATGGTGAGATCTCAAAAAGCCCCAACTCAAGAACCTTGTTGTGGATATGGGGGCCGGACGAAAGGTCATTCCATAGCTACCAAATATAGGGGAAAAAAGTCTAGGGCATTTATATGCAAGGAAAAAAAGGGTTCAAAACCTAGAGGGGGGAGCAAAGGGCTGCTAGGGAGTTGAGGGCGAGGTACAAAGGGGATGTTAACGGCATATCAACAGGAGCAGGAGCGCTGCAATTAAAGGAGGGCTTGGTGTGTGGGAGAGAGAGGGAGGCCAAACATGCATATAGAGGTTTCTTGGGAGTGAAGGAGGAAAAGGGGAGTAGCAAGGCTATTGGTAGGTAAGGAGAAGCCGAGAGAAAGAGGTTCAAAGATTGAATAGGAATGGACCATGGGGGGAGTAGAGCATCCAACACCATATGGGAGTGGATCAAGGTGTTGTCACTCTTGCACATGCTACCTTTGCTATTGTTGAACGTGCTTGATCTCTAACGCGTTCACAGCGGCTTGGGTCGATTTTTGATGATGCCTTTCCTTGAGAGGTCAATGTCAACCAATTTTTGTAGGCAATAATAACCATGGGTCTCTTTCCCTTCTTGTGGATGCTTCTCTCTTTGCATTCGTTTTTATGAACTCTTTGGATAGTGCTTGCTTTGTGGCTTTTCCTATGTGCTACGGATGGGGTTGGATGGATGTAAACAAGCTCAAAGGTTGACAGACTTCTTCAATTTCTGAATCAAACTTACAATAGTTTACAAACGTCCTCAAAAGGAGAGTGCATTTTCAATTGGCACCTCTTCCACATATTGTCCCTTTGCCCTCGTCTTGTGTGACTGGCCCATATCCAACATAGCATGTAGATTCCATTTGTATGCTTAGCGAGTTATCATAATTAAGTTGTACCCAAACAAGTACCTCTTTCACTTTCCATGAAAGTAATTGGCTAGCGTAAATTTTATGATTAACTAAACTGTCAAGCTCATAGACCGTGAGTGAGAAAGTGGCAATGGAGGAGAATAACAGTAAAGAGAACAGAGAGAGAGCTCGTAGAGGTGGAGGAGTTTTTGTGCCTCTCTCAATAATGGAAGAGATTACTATCGAGTCATAAAATGTGAAAGGTTTAAAAACTCAGAATAAGAACTCTTTCTTCTGGGAGGAGGTTAAAAAGAGATCACTATCCAGTCATGAAATGTGAAAGTTTAAATACTCGAAAGAAGAATTCTGGGAGGAGGTTAGGAAAGATAAGGAAGTCAACTTTTGGGCCATCCGGGAACACCACTTGGACGCTTATAGCAAAAGATAGTATCTTGTGGGAAAAAGCAGATATTCTATGGAGGAGCTGATGGATTCAGTGGCATCCTCACAATTGTGGACATGGACCTAGAGCCTAAGGTGTCTTCAATCATCCATTCGGGAGAGCCTTAGGAGTGAGGGTCAAGTGGGCACTGCTAAGGAAAGAGCTAGAGTATGGGAGCACCTCAAAGACATCCTTTAGAAGGGGAATGGATCCTTATTGGATACTTTAATGTGGTGGAGAAGAGAAAGGACATAATAAGCTCCGCAAATATTCTAAGTGAATTCGAAAAAAAGTACACCAGCCTATAGTATGCTCAGACGGAATGTTGGCTTGATAGGCGCTATTGCTGTCATCAAGCCAACTGGATCCCGTTGTTGCTTGATATGAAAGTGGTAACCTCACAGTCTCTTTCAGATCAATTGCCACTCTACATCAAACTTAGAAAAGCCAAAGAAGAAGGACAACACCTTAAAGGGTCCAAGAAGCTTATTGTTACCGGAAGGCCCTCTTTTAATAAGGATGGTCAAAAAAGCTACGAGCAATCTCTGTGAAGATGTCAACTCGAAAACCCAAAATCTTGGGATTCCTTTGCCAAGAGCATTCAAAAAGAGGTCAAAACCGTAGGATGAAAACAACACTCCAGGAGGAGAGCAAGGATCATATAGCCAATGATTTGCAAAGGTAAATGTCCCCATTAGGAAGAGCATGGGGTCTAGGATGGCCTCTTTATTTACCATGATATTATGGAGGTGATTAACATCTATGATGAATAGTTGCATGCAATATGTGGAAGATGGTGGGTGTGTAAGAGAGGTGGAAGAGTGTTCAAAGGGTGCACTTTTCTCCCCAAAAATGGGGTAGATAGTTTTATGATTTTTGGCCTTCCATGAATCCTACATACAATTTTTTATTTAAGCGGAGCTTATAGAGATTTGCAATCTACATGGCAAGATCTTTCCATAGATATGCTACATTATATATATGGTTTTACAAGCTAGAATTTAAATTTCATTTTGGGAGGAAAATTTGAACAAACGTTTTGCCTGTTTGAATTCAAAATTTGTTCTTTGATTGCTTTCTTAATACAATAGGTTTGACTCCCTATAATTAGGTTTGACTCCCTATAATTGTCAAAAAAGAGGCCATCTTAGACTCCACTATCTTTCTAATGTTATTTTTGGAAACACTATAGTACACTAAAGAAACATGCCAAGATCCCTAGGTCACACCTTTGGAATTGAATTCTGATATTCTTGGAGAATAAACAAAACACTTCTGCACTTGTTGTTTCGGTCTTTGTAGGCTCATCTGATTCAAATTGATCTACCACCTCCACTTACTCATCTCCCACCACCACCAATGTCTTTTAAGCTTCTCTTGTTTTCTGAAGAGAAGCAGCTTTGTAGCCAGTTGTCGAAGGTGAGTTGTAGCAGAAAATCACTGTTTGAAGTAAAATGATGGGAAGTGTGTTGCAAGCTCTTAACTTGTTGCAGAATTAGGCTTCCCATTGATGTAAAAAAGTTTACCTTTTTCACATTGTACATATGTTAATTTTTTGTGCTTTGGGTGGGTTCAAGTCTTCAAAAATCATTTTATATCCATCACATGTGCCAACTGTTAACAAGTAAACCTGACACACACACACACACACACACACACACACACACACACACACACACGCCGTCACATATCTCTAAAGAGAATCTACTTGTAGTCGTGTACTTGCTTCTAAAATAAAAAATGTAAGGTTGCATGTCCTACCAGTCAAGCATATAAAAGAGTGTCGCGTGAACTTAGTAAAAACCGTTTTAACTTAGTAAAAACCACCAGTTGGTCATACAAGTAGTCTATATTAAGAGTATTAGTGATGTTAAATGAAAATCGTTATTTGCTAATTACTTAGCTCAATAGATCTTAGAGCTGGGTCGCACCATGGGCTAGTGGGGTTCCAAAAAAAATAGTGGAGTATTAAGGCTACCCCTACTGACCCTTGGTCGCACCCATCGCCAATGATTAAAAATGATTTTAAAGACTACCGGCTGGCTCCAGACATAGACACAACCAACTACCATGCAACAAACTGCTTCATATAGTAGCGCTCTTGAAGCTTTGCCATTCCTGCCACTACAAGAGGTTGTGTGCTCTTGTGACGCTGTTAGCGACGGAAATACATTGGGTTTTTATAACCCCCGGCGTTGCTAAAACCGTCGCTACGAGCGTTGCTACGAGAGCGTCGCTATATGCGTCGCTATGAGCGTCGCTATATAGAGACGCTCATAGCGACGGTCATAGCGACGCCTATAGCGACGTTTACACAGAAGACTATAGCGACGCTCATAGCGACGCTACAGAGCCATAAATAGCGACGCTTATAGCGACGCCCGAGAGAATTTTTTTTTAGTGGCAGGGCATTGAATGCCCTGCCACCCATCAACCATATTGTACTTGATTCACTTTTTAAAAAAAGTGCAAAGGTAGATAATAGACCCAAAATAGTCACCCACAAGACGCATTGTTTGCAAAATTGACAATTGTACACATCATAGGCAAAATGAATTGATTGGCAAATGTAATAATGACAATTGTACAACATCATAGGCATAAAGAATTGATTGGCAAAAGGAACTGCGGTGACAAATGTAATAATATACATGGTTCAAAAAGACGTATAAAATCCGTCTCATGATACATAAGCTATGAGAAACCCTAAACTAATGCTATCTAGCTACGGCTAAACTGACGTCGTCTAGTCAGACGTCTCATCGCGTCCAAGCGGCGTATCTGTCGGATTCTGCAAAAAAAGACAATAAGACAGCTTTCAGTAAGTATAAACATATAACGACATTTATAAAACAATACAAAAAATAAAAAAGAGTAAACCCTAATACTAACCATGCCGCCACGAGAACTGAGAATGTCCATCAGGGCGTTTAAGCCCTTCCTGCCTGCGTACTCGCGCTCGTACGGTGTGGGATCACGTCCTGTCATCGACCACTGTCAAAACATACAAAGATTTCATTATGTTAGAACTAAAAAAATCATAAACCCTAAACTATCGAACATGCATAAAGAGCAATGTGAAAAGACTTACAAAATTGGCCTCAAATGATGCCCATCCACCGCTCCCCAAGTGGTGCGAGCTCCCTGCCTCTACTCGCGCTCTGGCTGCATCCTTTTGTTGCTTCCACTTGTCGGGATTCTCGCGCGCTTCTTTCTTCGCATTCTTCCAATCTTCTTTGGCCAGCCAATCTGGCCTGTTCCACCCATTCTTGATTGCTTTTTGCACTTCGGAACGCTTGTGTTTGCAATATTCGCGCATTCGAATCTTCATCAGGTCTTCATTGAAGCGTTGATCCCGTGTTGGAACCGGAAACTCATCATGAAGTATGCTGATGACTCTGTTTTTTAAATCACTTGGTACTTCACTCCATTTGTTTAGTATATAGTGTCTAAACAGCTGAGAGCAAAGACCACGCATGCGCGAGATCACCTTCTTGCCGTCATCATCCATGATGATGCCGCCGCTGATGTCGACGGAGTAAGGCAAGCCCTTTGGCCGGTGACGCGTGAACCTGGGTGTCCCGGCAGGGGTCTCTAGCGGCGTGTCGATGGGGGTACGGACATCAGGTATCTCCACCGGCGTTTGGGCCCCGAAGCGAGGAGTGTCGAGTGGGGTGGCTCCTGGCGGAGTAGATAGAGGTGTGTAGCTTCTAGGAACAATCAGCCGTGCAAAACCTGGCGTAGATGGCGATGCTGTGGCTGGTGTGGGGGCGGGCAAAGAAGGGGAGGGTAAAGAGCCTCGTCGAACACGAGGCGGTGTGGAGGCATCGGTGGCGGAATCCCCACAACAACCGCCACCGCCACCACTAGAGTGCCGGTGTCTAGACGAGTGTGAAGCTCGTCTCGTCGACGCCGAAGCTTCAGAGCGCGCCGAATGCTCCGAAAGAGAGGGAGATGCGGATGGTGTAGGAACGCGCGATGATGCGCCAGAGCGATGACGCTCCACGTACCACTGTCTCTGCTGCGGTGACAAAGAAGAAAGAAACTCCTCATCATCCATACCTGCATTAAACACACGAATATTTAAACTTAATATTGAATGAATAGAGTAGACAATGACGCAAAGACCATTAAATACAATGACGTAATGACGCATATAAATACAATGACGCATTGAATCGAGTGATAGAAGAGGCAAGTCGAAAACTCAGAATTTTCAATCAAAAGATGTGAGCGCGAGTAGAAAAGAGCGTTATACACCATGGAAGGTACTTAGAGAGCCAGAGCTTTTACAACACGGAGCAAAATTGTTCAAATACAATATTTGTGGCTTTAAGAGATCTCTCTCTCATCCTCGCATAACTCAGCATAACTTCCTATATCTATATAGAGCTCTCCGTTTAAACACATATCCTCTGTTTCATTTTGTAGCTCCTCTGCATGCACCCCATATAGAGTAGTAGCATCTTGATGCTCGTCTGGCACCACCGCAGCGGCTTCTGATTGAGCATCTTCTCTGATCTCCTTTATTGATGTCATTGTGATTGGCACATGGTAGCCTTCATACGTCCTTGCACTACGAGGGGCTACCTCTATGACGTACCACCAGTTTGATGTAGACTTTGTAGGATGAAATATTACCTGCCAGAGCCACATAACTTACATGAGAGCTTTCAAGCACATAACTTGTAAAAGGGGGATGTTAACTATTTACATACTTACTTGTTCACAATGCTCGGGTAGTACGAAAGTGTCTCTTAGGTCAGTCCATTTCTTAGTAGAATCCACCTCAAGAAAACCAGACTCTCCTCTACGCACAGTAGCGTTGCGACCCTCCATGATTATCTTGAACCATTGCACGTCGAACAAGTCGACAAAAAATTCTCTGTAATCGATCCTCAAAATCTCTTGCAGCGTGCCGAAGTAAGTGAGTTCCGCCACCACAGGATCTGCATCAGAGGAACGTCGTCGACTAGACTGTTCAAATTTTGCCATGATTCCACAATCTTGAGTAAAACGCTTTTTGTCGATTCGTTCCACCCTAAAATGTCGACCTTTACACCATGCTGCTGTGTATGACTTATACTACAACGAACAAAGGTTATGAGTGGCCGTTTAAACGTTTATAAATAAAGTCACTTGCTAGTCGTACATTGCAAACTTACCTTGGTCGCGCAACCCCGAGAGTACTCCCACTCTTCTTCAGTCACTTCGTCACCGCATTGTTGTGCACTTTTCAATTGGTTGTGCAACCATCTTAAGCTCATGAAGGTTGGTAGGCTCTCCAGAACAGCTGGATAGTGCATCGGTGGTCGTCTTCCCCGTCTCCACTCGATTCGTGCCCTTTGTCGCTCTTGCTTTGCATCCTCATCTTGTGAAATCCACTTTTGCATCACTGGATTGTGAAGCATGCAAAATCGGTTGATTTTAGCCTCTAGATCTTCCGTCATCTTCTTCTCAACACCGAGATTGCACATGACAATCCCAGATATGCGGTCATCATCTATGGTTCGCCATAGCGTGTCCCGGGATTTATCAAATCCGTCTAGCCACTCTCCAATGTACACTAGGGACTCTGATACCAACCAACCTTCTGCCATGCTACCCTCCGGACGTGCCTTTTGACGCACATATCCCTTAAGCGTTTTCATGAAACGCTCTAAGAAGAACATCCATCTGGAATGAACTGTGCCAGCTATTTCCACCTCATCAACTATGTGAACAAGAAGATGCACCTGAATGGTTAGCATTGTAGTAGGAAAATGTTTCTCAAACATGCACACAAGCTCCGCAGCATTTAGTTTGGCGAATGGTATGGAGTCTACGTTGATCTCCTTTTGTGAGATCCATTGCACCAGCTTTGCAAGTTTGTAGATTGTGTTACGGATGTCGAGAGACAAACATCCCTCAATGGCAACCGGTAAAATAAACTGTAAAGTATGTGCAGCAATGATATTAAAGTCCATATTTTATGCAATGATATTAAAGTCCACTATGAACGTACCTGACACATTTTATGCCAATCGTGTGACTTCAAACCGGTAAGCTTTCCTTCTTTAGTAAAACACGTTCGGAGCGAGTGCATTACGCCAGTGGGGGTCCGCAAAGATCGAATGGCCTCTTTTACTTTGCGTTCTTGGGCTCCTGTGAAAATCCATGGTGCTTTAGGGAGTTTTATCGATCCATCAGACGCTGTTTGCGGCCAATATTGCTCCATACGATCCACATTTCTAAGGTCAACTCTGGCTCCCAAAGTATCTTTCTTGCCGGTCAAATGGTCCCATAGTAGATTACCCACATTCTTGAATATGTGCATTGGATCGAGCAAGTGATTGATCATGAGTCGGGGCCAGTATGGTAACTCGTACCATAGAGATAGTCTCTTCATCCCTGGAGGCAATCCGTCATCGCACATCTCCTTCTGCTCTAACCATGCTTGTGCAAACATCCTTGGTGGCTCGCTTCCCAAAAAGCCGTCGCGTAACACATGATTCTCTGGAAGATACGCTTGATGACCTTCGTAGATTTGCTTCTTCAGTGAGGGTGCCCTACGTGCATTCAGTCTAGGTCCACATGTGACACATGCTCTATATCCGCTTGTTTGAAGCCCTGCATGTATACACATGATAATAGATCAACTATGGGAAAAAACAATATTTACAGTGTCTGAGTGAGGAGTGTCAATAGATCACCTGAGCATTCTGTTAGCCCGGGATAGTCATGCATGGTCCACATTAGAATGCCTCTGATCAAAGCATTCCGTCGTCCTGTGTGTCGGCTCATATCCACCAACTCTATGCCAATCCACAATTGTTGTAGCTCTTCCAATAGTGGACGAAGATACACATCCATATTCCCCACTTTATATCGCCCTGGCACAATCAAGCTTAGCCATAGGTGCCCCTTCTTCGTAGTCAACCACGGGGGAATGTTGTAGTTGACGATGACAACGGGCCATACACTGTAAGATGTTGATCTTTGACCAAATGGATTTACGCCATCCATAGCCAGGCCTAAGCGCAAATTTCGAGCTTCCCTGGCAAAATCCGACCATGTTCCATCTATATGTTTCCAGGCTGCGCAATCTGCAGGAATTCGTAGCACACCATCCGAAGATTTATTCTCCTCATGCCATGATGCTAGGGCGGCCATGGACTTACATTCGAAGAAATGCTTGATAGGAGGAAGCAAAGGAAAATGTCGCAAAACCTTTTGTGGAATTTTTGTCCCGTGGAGATCTACTCGATATCTTTCGGAATCACATTTCGGACACTTCTCCATGTCTGTGTATTCCCCTCTGAAAAGAATGCAGTCATTAGGACAAGCGTGGATAGAATTGTAATCCATCCCCAAGTTTTGTAAAATCTTTCTTGCTTCATCTCGGGAATCTAGCATCACATTGTCAGCTGGTAGTATGTGCTCTTTCAGCAATCTACACAACATAAAAATATGATACAGTCGTGTAAAAATCTATCAGATCATTATACATTTAGAGTTCTATTAAAGTAAACTAATTGTAATAGATCACCTGAAAAGCGCTGTGACGCTAGTGTCACTCCATCCAAACTTTGCCTGCATGTTGAGAAGAACCAGGAGTGCTTTCAATCTAGACATACGTGCTCCATTATACAATGGCGTATCGGCTTCACTTTTCATATCATCATAGATAAGCCTTTCTGAATCCATGATCGTCTCGATCATTTCATCAATCTCGGGCTCAAATATTGCCTCGTTGGGAATGTGCTCTGCATGATCATCCCCCGAGCTGTCAGAGGCTACATCTTGTGGCCTCACATATGCTGCTTGACCAAAGCGCCTACTCCAGACGTGCCTTTTGACGCACATATCCCTTAAGCGTTTTCATGAAACGCTCTAAGAAGAACATCCATCTGGAATGAACTGTGCCAGCTATTTCCACCTCATCAACTATGTGAACAAGAAGATGCACCTGAATGGTTAGCATTGTAGTAGGAAAATGTTTCTCAAACATGCACACAAGCTCCGCAGCATTTAGTTTGGCGAATGGTATGGAGTCTACGTTGATCTCCTTTTGTGAGATCCATTGCACCAGCTTTGCAAGTTTGTAGATTGTGTTACGGATGTCGAGAGACAAACATCCCTCAATGGCAACCGGTAAAATAAACTGTAAAGTATGTGCAGCAATGATATTAAAGTCCATATTTTATGCAATGATATTAAAGTCCACTATCAACGTACCTGACACATTTTATGCCAATCGTGTGACTTCAAACCGGTAAGCTTTCCTTCTTTAGTAAAACACGTTCGGAGCGAGTGCATTACGCCAGTGGGGGTCCGCAAAGATCGAATGGCCTCTTTTACTTTGCGTTCTTGGGCTCCTGTGAAAATCCATGGTGCTTTAGGGAGTTTTATCGATCCATCAGACGCTGTTTGCGGCCAATATTGCTCCATACGATCCACATTTCTAAGGTCAACTCTGGCTCCCAAAGTATCTTTCTTGCCGGTCAAATGGTCCCATAGTAGATTACCCACATTCTTGAATATGTGCATTGGATCGAGCAAGTGATTGATCATGAGTCGGGGCCAGTATGGTAACTCGTACCATAGAGATAGTCTCTTCATCCCTGGAGGCAATCCGTCATCGCACATCTCCTTCTACTCTAACCATGCTTGTGCAAACATCCTTGGTGGCTCTCTTCCCAAAAAGCCGTCGCGTAACACATGATTCTCTGGAAGATACGCTTGATGACCTTCGTAGATTTGCTTCTTCAGTGAGGGTGCCCTACGTGCATTCAGTCTAGGTCCACATGTGACACATGCTCTATATCCGCTTGTTTGAAGCCCTGCATGTATACACATGATAATAGATCAACTATGGGAAAAAACAATATTTACAGTGTCTGAGTGAGGAGTGTCAATAGATCACCTGAGCATTCTGTTAGCCCGGGATAGTCATGCATGGTCCACATTAGAATGCCTCTGATCAAAGCATTCCGTCGTCCTGTGTGTCGGCTCATATCCACCAACTCTATGCCAATCCACAATTGTTGTAGCTCTTCCAATAGTGGACGAAGATACACATCCATATTCCCCACTTTATATCGCCCTGGCACAATCAAGCTTAGCCATAGGTGCCCCTTCTTCGTAGTCAACCACGGGGGAATGTTGTAGTTGACGATGACAACGGGCCATACACTGTAAGATGTTGATCTTTGACCAAATGGATTTACGCCATCCATAGCCAGGCCTAAGCGCAAATTTCGAGCTTCCCTGGCAAAATCCGACCATGTTCCATCTATATGTTTCCAGGCTGCGCAATCTGCAGGAATTCGTAGCACACCATCCGAAGATTTATTCTCCTCATGCCATGATGCTAGGGCGGCCATGGACTTACATTCGAAGAAATGCTTGATAGGAGGAAGCAAAGGAAAATGTCGCAAAACCTTTTGTGGAATTTTTGTCCCGTGGAGATCTACTCGATATCTTTCGGAATCACATTTCGGACACTTCTCCATGTCTGTGTATTCCCCTCTGAAAAGAATGCAGTCATTAGGACAAGCGTGGATAGAATTGTAATCCATCCCCAAGTTTTGTAAAATCTTTCTTGCTTCATCTCGGGAATCTAGCATCACATTGTCAGCTGGTAGTATGTGCTCTTTCAGCAATCTACACAACATAAAAATATGATACAGTCGTGTAAAAATCTATCAGATCATTATACATTTAGAGTTCTATTAAAGTAAACTAATTGTAATAGATCACCTGAAAAGCGCTGTGACGCTAGTGTCACTCCATCCAAACTTTGCCTGCATGTTGAGAAGAACCAGGAGTGCTTTCAATCTAGACATACGTGCTCCATTATACAATGGCGTATCGGCTTCACTTTTCATATCATCATAGATAAGCCTTTCTGAATCCATGATCGTCTCGATCATTTCATCAATCTCGGGCTCAAATATTGCCTCGTTGGGAATGTGCTCTGCATGATCATCCCCCGAGCTGTCAGAGGCTACATCTTGTGGCCTCACATATGCTGCTTGACCAAAGCGCCTACTCCAGACGTGCCTTTTGACGCACATATCCCTTAAGCGTTTTCATGAAACGCTCTAAGAAGAACATCCATCTGGAATGAACTGTGCCAGCTATTTCCACCTCATCAACTATGTGAACAAGAAGATGCACCTGAATGGTTAGCATTGTAGTAGGAAAATGTTTCTCAAACATGCACACAAGCTCCGCAGCATTTAGTTTGGCGAATGGTATGGAGTCTACGTTGATCTCCTTTTGTGAGATCCATTGCACCAGCTTTGCAAGTTTGTAGATTGTGTTACGGATGTCGAGAGACAGACATCCCTCAATGGCAACCGGTAAAATAAACTGTAAAGTATGTGCAGCAATGATATTAAAGTCCATATTTTATGCAATGATATTAAAGTCCACTATCAACGTACCTGACACATTTTATGCCAATCGTGTGACTTCAAACCGGTAAGCTTTCCTTCTTTAGTAAAACACGTTCGGAGCGAGTGCATTACGCCAGTGGGGGTCCGCAAAGATCGAATGGCCTCTTTTACTTTGCGTTCTTGGGCTCCTGTGAAAATCCATGGTGCTTTAGGGAGTTTTATCGATCCATCAGACGCTGTTTGCGGCCAATATTGCTCCATATGATCCACATTTCTAAGGTCAACTCTGGCTCCCAAAGTATCTTTCTTGCCGGTCAAATGGTCCCATAGTAGATTACCCACATTCTTGAATATGTGCATTGGATCGAGCAAGTGATTGATCATGAGTCGGGGCCAGTATGGTAACTCGTACCATAGAGATAGTCTCTTCATCCCTGGAGGCAATCCGTCATCGCACATCTCCTTCTGCTCTAACCATGCTTGTGCAGACATCCTTGGTGGCTCTCTTCCCAAAAAGCCGTCGCGTAACACATGATTCTCTGGAAGATACGCTTGATGACCTTCGTAGATTTGCTTCTTCAGTGAGGGTGCCCTACGTGCATTCAGTCTAGGTCCACATGTGACACATGCTCTGTATCCGCTTGTTTGAAGCTCTGCATGTCTACACATGATAATAGATCAACTAT
This sequence comes from Adiantum capillus-veneris, assembly GCF_014529385.1. Classification (NCBI taxonomy): domain Eukaryota; kingdom Viridiplantae; phylum Streptophyta; class Polypodiopsida; order Polypodiales; family Pteridaceae; genus Adiantum; species Adiantum capillus-veneris. The sequence goes on from NC_140937.1 coordinate 102,952,183, forward strand.
GGGAAAAAACAAGATTTACAGTGTCTGAGTGAGGAGTGTCAATAGATCACCTGAGCATTCTGTTAGCCCGGGATAGTCATGCATGGTCCACATTAGAATGCCTCTGATCAAAGCATTCCGTCGTCCTGTGTGTCGGCTCATATCCACCACCTCTATGCCAATCCACAATTGTTGTAGCTCTTCCAATAGTGGACGAAGATACACATCCATATTCCCCACTTTATATCGCCCTGGCACAATCAAGCTTAGCCATAGGTGCCCCTTCTTCGTAGTCAACCACGGGGGAATGTTGTAGTTGACGATGACAACGGGCCATACACTGTAAGATGTTGATCTTTGACCAAATGGATTTACGCCATCCATAGCCAGGCCTAAGCGCAAATTTCGAGCTTCCCTGGCAAAATCCGACCATGTTCCATCTATATGTTTCCAGGCTGCGCAATCTGCAGGAATTCGTGGCACACCATCCGAAGATTTATTCTCCTCATGCCATGATGCTAGGGCGGCCATGAACTTACATTCGAAGAAATTCTTGATGCGAGGAAGCAGAGGGAAATGTCGCAAAACCTTTTGTGGAATTTTTGTCCCGTGGAGATCTACTCGATATCTTTCGGAATCACATTTCGGACACTTCTCCATGTCTATGTATTCCCCTCTGAAAAGAATGCAGTCATTAGGACAAGCGTGGATAGAATTGTAATCCATCCCCAAGTTTCGTAAGGTAGTATGTGCTCCTTCAGCAATCTACACAACATAAAAATATGATACAGTCGTGTAAAAATCTATCATATCATTATACATTTAGAGTTCTATTAAAGTAAACTAATTGTAATAGATCACCTGAAAAGCGCTGTGACGCTAGTGTCACTC